>NC_034187.2:13422307-13605931 GCF_002021735.2 Oncorhynchus kisutch
GGTGTACCTCGTACATATGAAAATGTATTTTCTCCCAGGAAACATCTTGTTGATGTTCAGAAGTATACAGAGAAAACAACATTTGCATATTACATCATTACACAGTACCACTACAGTCTGTATTGAGTCTGTAAGTGTTTGAAACCAAGTAGCCTACACTGCCCTAATGTGTTCATTTAAATGATGATGATAATACTTCATCATCGATTTTTATTGATTGATGGCCTGGTCCCAGTGGTTCAGAAATGAGAGACTTTTAGCCAGATTAAGCCTGTAATTAAATGGCCAAGATATTTTGATTTCATGCCAGAATGAGATCTGCATCCCAAATGGCACCCCATTCCATATGTAGCGCACTACTTTTGACCGGGACCCACAGAGCTCTGGTCAAATGTAGTGCACTATATAGGGAATAGGGTGCCATATGGGAAACAAATTAAGACAGGGACAATTGGGTTAACGCCCCTCCATTCTCTTCATACAGAACATACTCCCGGAAGTGAATCTGTCTTTGTTATGTCTTGACTTTAATTCACTCTCAAAGTTCCTTAGACATTTTCAGTCTATGTCCCAAATGGAACCCTGTTCCTGGGCTCTGGTAAAAAAGTAGTGCACTATTTAGGGAATACTGTAGGTAGGGTAGGGAATAGGCAGCGCTTTTGGGACGCAGACTCTAAAAGTGCATGGTCTAATATTGAACTGAATGATGCTAAATCCACGTCCCATGCCATCTGTTGTTGTGTAGATCCTGCTCTATGCCTCAATGACTACGTATATTTCTCATTTGTTTGGGATTGAGGCATATAGCCAGATGCATATAAACAGATGGTGTGCGATGTGTGCACTCGCCAACATTTGGAGGCTTTTGAGGTCTGACAATCTTTGACTTACTTTGTTACATTGTAGTAAACTGTCACTTTTGTTGGTGCCTCCTATGGTGTAAAACCCCCTACGGTTCTGTTTGTTTACTATGGCGCAAAGCTCCTGTCACAGCACTGAATGATGAAGTACTATTTGATGACTGCCCCCTGTTGATCAACCAACAACACTTAAAGTTTATAAACTTTATTATCCATCCCAGGATTTGGACTGTGTTGTGTTACTGCCAGGCTTCAAACTTCACTCTGTTCTATTGTTCATGTTCGGCTGCTCTAGTCTAGGGGCTGTGTGGTGATGAATCCTTTATGCTCTGCTGCTCTGGTCTGGGGCTGTGTGCTGTGTGATGTTTGTGGGAGGGGGATACACTGAGGATCGATAGACATCATAAATTCCCCAGTCCTCGTGATATGCGTATTGATTTAGTGTTCAGGGCCTGGTATCAGCTCCAGGGCATGACCACCAGGACTACGTCCCACATGGCACCCTATTCCCTATAAAGTGCACTACTTTTGACCAGGGCTGATAGGGTTCTTGTCAAAAGAAGTGCACTATATAGGGAACAGGGTGCCATTTTAGAGACAACCCTACTCCCTCACTCCTCATCTTATGGCGTTGATATCCCATGGAAAAAAGAGAGCTACCCAGCCATCCATACCACTATCTCCATCTCTCTCTATCTCCTGTCATGTCAGAGCAACCCAGCTGAACTCTGAGGGAAGTGAGTCAGTCATGCCGCTTGTTTGTGAAATCTGAAATATCACCTCTCATCTAGTTCATAGTGACACAGTCAGGGAGGGAAGATATTCTCAAATGGTCATTTAAATCTCGCCACCCACCAGTGGTCTAGAGCTAACAACCATACATTACAATGGTTTTCCTAGAAACTCTCTGTTTCTATCTTCCCTCATCTCTTTATTTATAATTTACTTCCTACTTCCATCCTTCTCTCTTTCCTTCCTCGCCCTCATTCCTCTCCCTCCCGCTGAGCATCAATCATCAGGTCAGGAGCACGGTGTGAATGGGGCCCTTTGAAGAGGAGGATGAAACAGGAAGAAGATTACAGTTATGCATAGGTGAGGTTAGGTGTGTGTGTGTTGCAAATAGCTCTGTTTCACCTCGGAATTAGACGTTCATCCATGTTTCTTAAACATCAAATTTCAAAGCTGTTGCAAATCTTAAGGTTAGGCATTAGCTCCAAATGTTTTTTTATTTGTCATGATTTTTTATTTCACCTTTATTTAACCAGGTAGGCAAGTTGAGAACACCTTTATTTAACCAGGTAGGCTAGTTGAGAACACCTTTATTTAACCAGGTAGGCTAGTTGAGAACACCTTTATTTAACCAGGTAGGCTAGTTGAGAACACCTTTATTTAACCAGGTAGGCAAGTTGAGAACAAGTTCTCATTAACAACTGCGACCTGGCCAAGATAAAGCAAAGCAGTGCGACAAAAACAACAACACAGAGTTACACATGGAATTAACAAGCGTAAAGTCAATAACACAATAGAAAAAAAAGAAAGTCTCTATACAGTGTGTGTAAATGGCATGAGGAGGTATGGCAGTAAATAGGCCATAGTAGCAAAGTAATTACAATATAGCAGATTAACACTGGGGTGATAAATGAGCAGATGGTGATGTGCAAGTCGAAATACTAGTGTGCAAAAGAGCAGAAAAGTAAATAAAAAACAGTATGGGGATGAGGTAGGTAGATTGGGTGGGCTATTTACAGAAGGGCTATGTACAGCTGCAGCGATCGGTTAGCTGCTCAGATAGCTGATGTTTAAAGTTAGTGAGGGAAATATAAGTTTCCAACTTCAGCGATTTTTGCTATTCGTTCCAGTCATTGGCCGCAGAGAACTGGAAGGAAAGGTGAGGTGTTGGCTTTGGGGATGACCAGTGAGATATACCTGCTGGAACTTGTGCTACGGGTGGGTATAGACTTCTAGATGACCTGGAGCCAGTGGGTCTGGCAACGAATATGTAGCGAGGGCCAGCTGACTAGAACATACAGGTCGCAGTGGTGGATGGTATAAGGGGCTTTGGTATCGAATCGGATGGCACTGTGATAGACTGCATCCAGTTTGCTGAGTAGAGTATTGGAAGCTATTTTGTAAATGACATCGCCGAAGTCGAGGATCGGTAGGATAGTCAGTTTTACTAGGGTAAGTTTGGTGGCGTAGGTGAGGGAGGCTTTGTTGCGAAATAGGAAGCCGATTCTAGATTTAATTTTGGATTGGAGATGTTTAATATGAGTCTGGAAGGAGAGTTTACAATCTAACCAGGCACCTAGGTATTTGTAGTTGTCCACATATTCATATTCAGAACCGTCCAGAGTAGTGATGCTAGTCGGGCAGGCGGGTGCGGGCAGTTAAGGTAAGGGTAAAGGTTTGGGATAGGCTTAAAACAACAAATTTAAAAACAACTTTCTATTGCTGGATTCGAACTTACAACCTTTGGAATCAAAATGTTTACACCCCTTCTCCATCCACAACGCCCCTAGTGACTGGTTTCCACGTCTTCTCCCAACATCCTCAGACAAAGATGTCAAAGACTAACTTGTATCACGGGTGACCTGGCTGATGTGTTGACAGGGGGAGACAGACCTGCAGAGATCCGCTGGCCAGGGGTAAGCTAAGACAGCTCTGTCACAGTTGGAGGAGACCCGTGAAGGTGACCGGCGTTGCCCTCCACACCCTGGTGATGAGAGAATACTCCAGAAAGTCCGGAGACGGTCCTCAGCAGAGAGGGTGGGAAAAGACAGCAAGACAGCACCCTCAACTGAAGAGGGAAAGAGAGAGCATAAGAGGGAATGGAATGGATTAGTTTACAAGGGGAGGGAAATCATATTAGAATGTAAGGATTGTCATCACAAAGGGTTACATCCAGTTAAAATAATTAATGTGTGTCACTGTTTTGAAATTCTTTACTTGGTATCTGAGTTTGGAGGTGGCTCTAAGCATACTGCAGGCCTGATATATATTCTCATATTTATATTAGCATGCAGGGAAATCTAACTCAAGTGCCTTGCCATTCACCTCATAGTAAATTACCTCTGTTTAGGTGAAATACGTTTTGAAGACTGAGGAAATATCAAAAGAATGCACGAATGCTAATGACATTAAAATGTATTGCTATATATGTATCACTTTTCCTCAACATTCTCCATTGCATAATACTCAGAAAATTCCCCTTGAACTTATGTTTATATTTCATACACATTGACTTGTTGACATTCATTCTATTATATTCCTTTTTTATTTTTTACTCCTCGATTCTGTCATCTCCGCTCTGCCGTGTCGTGGGCTCTTCATTTCTCTGCTGTCACAGAGACCCCTGTGAAGTAGGGGCGGTGTGTGTGTGTGTTGGGAATGAAGACAAGGTGAAGTAGCCGGGCCATGCGTCTCCCGAGCCCAGCCATAGAGCCACTCCAGCCCGGGATGGAGACAGCGTGAAGTAGCCGGGCCATGCGTCTCCCGAGCCCAGCCATAGCCACTCCAGCCCGGGGTGGAGACAGGGTGAAGTAGCCGGGCCATGCGTCTCCCGAGCCCAGCCATAGCCACTCCAGCCCGGGATGAAGACAGGGTGAAGTAGCCGGGCCATGCGTCTCCCGAGCCCAGCCATAGCCACTCCAGCCCGGGATGAAGACAGGGTGAAGTAGCCGGGCCATGCGTCTCCCGAGCCCAGCCATAGCCACTCCAGCCCGGGATGAAGACAGGGTGAAGTAGCCGGGCCATGCGTCTCCCGAGCCCAGCCATAGCCACTCCAGCCCGGGATGAAGACAGGGTGAAGTAGCCGGGCCATGCGTCTCCCGAGCCCAGCCATAGCCACTCCAGCCCGGGATGAAGACAGGGTGAAGTAGCCGGGCCATGCGTCTCCCGAGCCCAGCCATAGCCACTCCAGCCCGGGATGAAGACAGGGTGAAGTAGCCGGACCATGCGTCTCCCGAGCCCAGCCATAGCCACTCCAGCCCGGGATGAAGACAGGGTGAAGTAGCCGGGCCATGTGTCGCCTGAGCCCAGCCATAGCCACTCCAGCCCGGGATGAAGACAGGGTGAAGTAGCCGGGCCATGCGTCTCCCGAGCCCAGCCATAGCCACTCCAGCCCGGGATGAAGACAGGGTGTCAGCTCTCTGCTCTCTAAACCTCTGTAGACCTCCCTCCACACCAACATTGATTATTCTGATAAAGTGGAGCTGCCTTGTCTCGCTCCTGGCCTCTGAGTCGTCTTCACTCCCATCTCCCGCAGGCCCCCTCACCTCTAGTGCCACCTCTGTAATTTAAACTGTGGGGAGAGAGAGAGCGGGGGGGGGGGGGGGGGGGTGAGAGAAACACACAAAGGGAGAGTTGAGGTCTGGGGTCCTCACCAACCAGGAATTCACTAAATAGAACAAACATCAAATTGAGACTGCATGCAGAATTTTGAAAAACATCCTCTGTAAATCACCAAATAATGTATACAGAGCAGAATTAGGACGATTCCCACAGAGCCCCAGGACAGCAACACAACTAGACCCAACCAAATGATGAGAACACAAAAAGACAATTACTTTGGAAATATTAATGCCTGAACTGGAACGTTATTGGTGTCATGACGTTGGCCTGGGGGAGGTTTATGACAGTCATAAATACCTCTCCCCCCTTTTTTTCGCTCTCTCTACCCTGCTGATGTGACTTTTGTAAATCCCATGATGTTACGTAGAGATTCTGGGAACATCAGAAGGTGGGGGGAAATGAACCATATTTTGGTAATCCAACCAGTTGAACATATGCGTTGGTACTTAATGAATATGATGTCAGTTCAGTTGTCATCTGAGACATTCTCATCAATGATAGGATGACATAAACTGTACAGTGAAAGTCTACACATTATAGTTATCAGATTCACATGGAAATGTTGTGCATTTTAAATGTTTGAATATGAAATTATTTGTGAGGGGATGAAATGTGATTTTAGCTTCTAAAATGTGAGAAATGGGTTTTCATGAGTGAATTAGGCCCGACTCAGTGGCCCGCCCACATGAAGAGACATTGGTTATAAACTATGAAACACGCCCTCCTCTCCCTTCCTATATAAAGCCTTGACGACAGTATAACTTCCTGTTCCGGGGACATTAAGGCGACGGCCTTGACGTTAGAAGGACAGTTGACACCTACAGAGCAAAGCCAATCTCAGCTACCTAACAAAATTAGCATTGAATTCACACGTGAAGAGGACGATCTACACGTCGAATATGATGAATTTCGACAATACCAGCCAGAATATAGCATGAGCATATAAGCATGAACTCTGATTCACACCAGCCGCCAAGCGTGGACTGGGAAAGGACAGACAGAGCATACCGTCTACCACACAACGGCGTTACTAAAACGGGTACAGTTTACCACCAGAGACGCTAGTCAAAGGATGGAAGAACTCTTGGGCAACTCGGCCTTCCATCTACCACCAACCTATTGAAGCGCAGCTCAGAGTAAATATTCATTGCATTTTCCTTTTCCAAATGGGCGGTAATTTAGAATGCTTAAGATTCACTCAAACCCAACCCCCTTTTCTTTGGGTAACCAGCTTTCATATCTGTTTCCATCCGCTAGGGAAATTTTCCTTTATGACATAATTTGTAATCAATGTATGGTTCATTCTGTGTATATTTAATTCTGTTTGATTAGTTAGGTATTTAGTAAATAAATAATTAAACCCAATTTTGTTTTGCTGATCCAACTTGTTAGCCAGGGTTTAACCAATAATTTACAACTTTCAGATGAGACTGAATTAAGATGACGATTAATATTGACTGCTATTGATGTAAAATATTACTAGGTCTTTAAGAGTTTATTCGGAAGATAACTGCTCTATAGATATTCTTTCGTGGTGCTCCGACTTTCTAGTTAATTACATTTACATGATTAGCTCAATCAGGTAATATTATATACAGAGAAAGGATTTTATAGAATAGCATGTCATATCACTTAATCTGGCACAGCCAAAGACACGACATTGGCCTTAAACAGAGAATACACAGTAGCAAAATACCTGACCACTTGTGATTCAAAATAAAGAAAAGCTTTGACTATGTACAGACTCAGTGAGCATGGCCTTGCTATTGAGAGAGGCCGCCATCAGCAGACCTGGCTCTAAAGAGAAGACAGGCTATGTGCACACTGCCCACAAAATGAGGTGGGATGCGAGCCGCACTTCCTAACCTCCTGCCAAATGTAAAACCATATTAGAGACACATATTTCCCTTAGATTACACAGACCCTCAAAGAATTTGAAAACAAAACTCCCATATCTATTGGGTGAAATACCACACTGTGCCATCACAGCAGCAAGATGTGTGACCTGTTGCCACAAAAAAAGGGCAACCAGCAGTGAAGAACAAACAAAAATACAACCCATATTTATGTTATTTATTTTCCCTTTCATACTTCAACTATTTGCACATCGTTACAACACTGTACATAGCCAATAATATAACATTTCAAATGTCTACATTGTTCAAAAACTTTTGTGAGTGTAATGTTTACTGTTCATTTCTGATTGTTAATTTCCCTTTTTGTTAATTGTCTATTCTACTTGCTTTGGAAATGTAAACACATTTTCCATGCCAATAAAGCCCGTTGAATTGAGAGAGAGAAATGGAGAGAGAAATAGAGAAAGGGAGAAAGAAAGAAAGACAGAGGGAAAGGGAGAGAGAGATGGATACTGAGGGAGAGTGAAAGAGAGAGAGAGGTAAAGAGAAAGAAAGAAGAGAAGAGAGAGAGAATTCCCTAGATCTATGTATGACAATGGTCTGTCATGTCTTTGACTCAAGTTCCTCCTTTGGCTATGGAGTTTGTTCTGTCCCGGCTGTTAGATAATATCTGCTCTATTTTCAAGGTGAAACAACTCTCTTGGATGAAAGATAGAGCCGGTATCTGCATTAGGAACTCATCTCTCCCCTTCAGGAGTCAGAGGAGACAGAGGGGAAACATTCTTCTTCATCATCTCTTTTTTTCTCTTCTATATCAGGAAAGAAAGGACTGTAGCAGTGCACGTCATCACATGGCCCGGTTCCAATCCCCAGTGAATTGTGTCTTTCAGGTATTTCTACACCCACCAGTTAAAGCAGTCAGGAGTAGGACAAAAGTTACAAAATCCTTGAGAGAGTTTAAAAGGAATGTTCACTTTTTTGTTCTATATTCAATTTCCATAGTTTTTTGTTTGTTTAATCTGAATTGTTTTTGAGGTCGTTGACTGGTTAGTAAATCTAGAATAATCTAAAACCTCATAATCTAAAAAGTGAACTATCCTTTTAATGTATGGAGTGTCTTTGGTATCCTCTAGTCAGAAAGGTTGAGAAAAACGATTGTAACAGAGATACCACTATATCACTCCTCTAAAACCACAATACCACCCCTCTATACCACTATATCACCCCTCTATACCCATATATCACCCATCTATACCCCTATATCACACCTCTATAGCCCATTAACACCCCTCTATGCATCTATATCACCCCTCTATACACCTATATCACTCCTCTACACCACTATATCACCACACTATCACCCCTCTAATATCACAATACCACCCCTCTACACCACTATATCACCCCTCTATACCACTATATCACCCTTCTACACCACTATATCACCCCTCTATACCACTATATCACCCCTCTACACCACTATAATCACACTTCTACACCACTATATCACCCCTCTATACCACTATATCACCCCTCTATACCACCCCTCTATACCACTATATCACCCCTCTATACCACTATATCACCCCTCTACACCACTATATCACCCATCTACACCACTATATTACCCCTCTACACCACTATATCACCCCTCTATACCACTATATCACCCCTCTATACCACTATATCACCCTTCTACACCACTATATCACCCCTCTATACCACTATATCACCCTTCTACACCACTATAATCACCCTTATACACCACTATATCACCCCTCTATACCACTATATCACCCTTCTACACAACTATAATCACCCAACTACACCACTATATCACCCCTCTATACCACTATATCACCCTTCTACTCCTCTACACCACCCCTCTATACCACTATATCACTATATCACCCCTCTACACCACTATAGCACCCCTCTATACCACTATATCACTATATCACTGTATCACCTCTCTATACCACTATATCACCCCTCTATACCACTATTTCACCCTTCTACACCACTATATCACCACTCTATCACCCCTCTATACCACTATATCATCCCTCTATACCACTATATAGCCCTATAACACCACTATATCACCCCTCTATACCACTATATCACACCTCTATACCACTATATCACCCCTCTATACCACTATATCACCCCTCTATACCACTATATAGCCTTATAACATCACTCTATCACCCCTCTACACCACTATATCACCCCTCAATACCACTATATCACCCCTCTATACCACTATATCACCCTTCTACACAACTATAATCACCCTTCTACACCACTATATCACCCCTCTATACCACTATATAGCCCTATAACACCACTATATCACCCCTCTATACCACTATATCACACCTCTATACCACTATATCACCCCTCTATACCCCTATATAGCCTTATAACACCACTCTATCACCCCTCTACACCACTATATCACGCCTCAATACCACTATATCACCCCTCTATACCACTATATCACCCTTCTACACAACTATAATCACCCCTCTACACCACTATAGCACTATACCACTATATCACTATATCACTGTATCACCTCTCTATACCACTATATCACCCCTCTATACCACTATTTCACCCTTCTACACCACTATATCACCACTCTATCACCCCTCTATACCACTATATCACCCCTCTATACCACTATATAGCCCTATAACACCACTATATCACCCCTCTATACCACTATATCACCCCTCTATACCACTATATAGCCTTATAACACCACTCTATCACCCCTCTACACCACTATATCACCCCTCAATACCACTATATCACCCCTCTATACCACTATATAGCCCTATAACACCACTATATCACCCCTCTATACCACTATATCACCCCTCAATACCACTATATCACTCCTCTATACCCCTATATCACCCCTCTATACCACTATATAGCCCTATAACACCACTATATCACCACCTATATAACTATATCACCTCTCTATACCACTATATCACCCCTATATACCCCTATATCACCACTCCATACCACCATATCACCCTTCTACACCACTGTATCACCCCTCTATACCCCTATATCACCCCTCTATACCCCTATATCACACCTCTATACACCTATATCACCCTTCTACACCACTATATCACCCCTCTATAGCTCTATATCACCCATCTATACCCCTATATCACCACTCTGTACCACTATATACCCCTATATCACCACATATCACTATATCACCCCTCTATATCACCCCTCTATGGGGTGGCAGGGTAGCCTAGTGGTTAGAGCGTTGGACTAGTAACTAGTTGGACTAGTAACTTGCAAGTTCAAATCCCCGAGCTGACAAGGTACAATCTGACGTTCTGCCCCTGAACAGGCAGTTAACCCACTGTTCCTAGGCCGTTGTTGAAAATAAGAATTTGTTCTTAACTGACTTGCCTAGTTAAATAAAGGTAAAATAAAAAATAAATACCACAATATACCACTATATCACCCCTCTATACCCATATACCACCATATCACCCCACTATATCAAGTCAAATTTATTTACATAGCCCTTCGTACATCAGCTGATATCTCAAAGTACTGTACAGAAACCCAGCCTAAAACTACAAACAGCAAGCAATGCAGGTGTTGAAGCACGGTGGCTAGGAAAAACTCCCAGAAAGGTCAAAACCTAGGAAGAAACCTAGAGAGGAACCAGGCTATGAGTGGTGGTCAGTCCTCTTCTGGCTGTGCCGGGTGGAGATTATAACAGAACATGGCCAAAATGTTCATAAATGACCAACAATGGTCAAATAATAATAATCACAGGCAGAACAGTTGAAACTGGAGCAGCAGCACGGCCAGGTAGACTGGGGACAGCAAGGAGTCATCATGCCAGGTAGTCCTGAGGCATGGTCCTAGGGCTCAGGTCCACCTCCGAGAGAGAGAAAGAGACAATTAGAGAGAGCATACTTAAATTCACACAGGACACCGGATAAGACAGGAGAAGTACTCCAGATATAACAAACTGACCCTAGCCCCCCGACACAAACTACTGCAGCATAAATACTGGCGGCTGAGACAGGAGGGGTCAGGAGACACTGTGGCCCCATCCGATGATACCCCCAGACAGGGCCAAACAGGAAGGAAATAACCCCACCCACTTTGCCAATGCACAGCCCCCACACCACTAGAGGGATATCGTCAACCACCAACTTACCATCCTGAGACAAGGCTGAGTATAGCCCACAAAGATCTCCGCCACGGCACAACCCAAGGGGGGGTGCCAACCCAGACAGGAAGATCACATCAGTGACTCAACCCACTCAAGTGACGCACCCCTCCTAGGGATGGCATGAAAGAGCACCAGTAAGCCAGAGACTCAGCCCCTATAATAGGGTTAGAGGCAGTGAATCCCAGTGTAAAGAGGGGAACCGGCTAGGCAGAGACAGTAAGGGCGATTCGCTGCTCCAGAGTCTTCCGTTCACCTTCACACTCCTGGGCCAGACTACACTCAATAATATGACCCACTGAAGAGATGAGTCTTCAGTAAAGACTTAAAGGTGAGACCGAGTTTGCGTCTCTCACATGGGTAGGCAGACCATTCCATAAAAATGGAGCTCTATAGGAGAAAGCCCTGCCTCCAGCTGATTGCTTAGGAATTCTAGGGACAATTAGGAGGCCTGCATCTGGTGACCATAGCTTATGTGTAGGTATGTACAGCAGGACCAAATCAGAGAGATAGGTAGGAGCAAGCACATGTAATGCTTTGTAGGTTAGCAGTAAAACCTTGAAATCAGCCCTTGCCTAGCACTGGAGTAATATGATCAATTTTTTGGGTTCTAATCAGGATTCTAGCAGCCGTATTTAGCACTAACTGAAGTTTATTTTGTGCTTTATCCGGGTAGCCGGAAAGTAGAGCATTGCAGTAGTCTAACCTAGAAGTAACAAAAGCATGGATACATTTTTGTGCATCATTTTTGGACAGAAAGTTTCTGATTTTTGCAATGTTACGTAAATGTAAAAAAGATGTCCTTGAAACAGTCTTGATATGTTCGTCAAAAGAGAGATCAGGGTCCAGAGTAACACCGAGGTCCTTCACAGTTTTATTTGAGACGACTGCACAACCATTAAGATTATTTGTCAGATTCAACAGAAGATCTCTTTGTTTCTTGGGACCTAGAACAAGCATCTCTCTTTTGTCAGAGTTTAAAGTAGAAAGTTTGCAGCCATCCACTT
This sequence comes from Oncorhynchus kisutch, assembly GCF_002021735.2. Classification (NCBI taxonomy): domain Eukaryota; kingdom Metazoa; phylum Chordata; class Actinopteri; order Salmoniformes; family Salmonidae; genus Oncorhynchus; species Oncorhynchus kisutch. Next base: position 13,434,609 of record NC_034187.2, read on the forward strand.
CCTTATGTCTGAAACACAGGCTTCTAGCGAGGGCAATTTTGGGGCTTCACCATGTTTCATTGAAATGTACAGCTGTGTGTCATCCGCATAGCAGTGAAAGTTAACATTATGTTTTCGTAATGACATCCCCAAGAGGTAAAATATATAGTGAAAACAATAGTGGTCCTAAAACGGAACCTTGAGGAACACCGAAATTTACAGTTGATTTGTCAGAGGACAAAGCATTCACAGAGACAAACTGATATACAGTATTTCCGACAGATAAGATCTAAACCAGGACAGAACTTGTCCGTGTAGACCAATTTGGGTTTCCAATCTCTCCAAAAGAATGTGGTGATCGATGGTATCAAAAGCAGCACTAAGGTCTAGAATCACGAGGACAGATGCAATACCTCGGTCTGATGACAACAGCCTTTTCAACCATTTTTGAGAGGAATAGAAGATTCGATATAGGCCAATAGTTTTTTATATTTTCTGGGTCAAGGTTTAGCTTTTTCAAGAGAGGCTTTATTACTGCCACTTTTAGTGAGTTTGGTACACATCCGGTGGATAGAGAGCCGTTTATTATGTTCAACATAGGAGGGCCAAGCACAGGAAGCAGCTCTTTCAGTAGTTTAGTTGGAATAGGGTCCAGTATGCAGCTTGAAGGTTTAAAGGCCATTATTATTTTCATCATTGTGTCAAGAGATATAGTACTAAAACACTTGAGTGTCTCTCTTGATCCTAGGTCCTGGCAGAGTTGTGCAGACTCAGAACAACTGAGCTTCGAAGGAATACGCAGATTTAAAGAGGAGTCTGTAATTTGCTTTCTAATAATCATTATCTTTTCCTCAAAGAAGTTCATGAATTTATTACTGCTGAAGTGAAAGCCATCCTCTCTTGGGGAATGCTGCTTTTTAGTTAGCTTTGGGACAGTATCAAAAATAAATTTCGGATTGTTCTTATTTTCCTCAATTAAGTTGGAAAAATAGGATGATCGAGCAGCTGTAAGGGCTCTTCGATACTACACGGTACTGTCTTTCCAAGCTAGTCGGAAGACTTCCAGTTTGGTGTGGCGCCATTTCCGTTCCAATTTTCTGGAAGCTTGCTTCAGAGCTCGGTATTTTCTGTATACCAGGGAGCTAGTTTCTTATGAGAAATGTTTTTAGTTTTTAGGGGTGCAACTGCATCTAGGGTATTATTGTGCAAGGTTAAATTGAGTTCCTCAGTTAGGTGGTTAACTGATTTTTGTCCTCTGACATCCTTGGGTAGACAGAGGGAGTCTGGAAGGACATCAAGGAATCTTTGTGTTGTCTGTGAATTTATAGCACAACTTTTGATGTTCCTTGGTTGGGGTCTGAGCAGATTATTTGTTGCAATTGCAAACGTAATAAAATGGTGGTCCGATAGTCCAGGATTATGAGGAAAGACATTAAGATCCACAACATTTATTCCACGGGACAAAACTAGGTCCAGAGTATGACTGTGACAGTGAGTAGGTCCAGAGACATGTTGGACAAAACACACTGAGTCGATGATGGCTCCGCAAGCCTTTGGAGTGGGTCTGTGGACTTTTCCATGTGAATATTAAAGTCACCAAAAATTTGAATATTATCTGCTATGACTACAAGGTCTGATAGGAATTCAGGGAACTCAGTGAGGAACGCTGTATATGGCCCAGGAGGCCTGTAAACAGTAGCTATAAAAAGTGATCGAGTAGGCTGCATAGATTTCATGACTAGAAGCTCAAAAGACGAAAACGTCATTTGTATTTTTGTAAATTGAAATTTGCTATCGGAAATGTTAGCAACACCTCCGCCTTTGCGGGATGCACGGGGGATATGTCACTAGTGTAGCCAGGAGGTGAGGCCTCATTTGACACAGTAAATTCATCAGGCTTAAGCCATGTTTCATTCAGGCCAATCACATCAAGATTATGATCAGTGATTAGTTCATTGACTATAATTGCCATTGTAGCACTATTTTGAGATGTGAGGTATCACGATCTCTTTCAATAATGACAGGAATGGAGGAGGTCTTTATCCTAGTGAGATTGCCAAGGCGAACACCGCCATGTTTAATTTTGCCCATCCTAGGTCGAGGCACAGAAACGGTCTCAATGGGGATAGCTGAGCTGACTACACTGACTGTGCTAGTGGCAGACTCAACTAAGCTGGCAGGCTGGCTAACAGCCTGGTGCCTGGCCTGCACCCTATTTCATTGTGGAGCTAGAGGAGTTAGAGCTAGAGGAGTCACCCCTCTATACCCCTATATCACCACCTATATAATTATATAATCTCTCTATACCCCTATATCACCCCTCTATACCACTATATCACCCCTCTATACCCCTATATTGTCACCTATATCACTATATCACCACCTATACCCCTATGTCAGCCCTCTATACCCCTATATCACCACCTATATAAGTATATCATCTCACTATACCACTATATCACCCCTCAATACCCCTATATTGCCACCTATATCACTATATCACCACCTATACCCCTATATCACCCCTATATCACCACCTATGTAAGTATATCATCTCACTATACCACTATTTCACCCCTCTATACCACCCCTCTATACCACTATATCACCCCTCTATACCCCTATATCACCCCTCTATACCCCTATATCACCACTCTATACACCTATATCACCACTCTATACCACCACCTATACCCCTATATCACCACCTATACCCCTATATAGCCACCTATATCACTATATCACCCCTCTATACCCCTATATCACCCCTCTATACCCCTATATCACCCCTCTATACCCCTATATCACCACTTATATCACTATATCACCCCTCTATACCACTATATCACCACCTATATCACAATATCTGTCACACCCTGACCATAGTTTGCTTTGTATGTTTCTATGTTTTGTTTGGTCAGGGTGTGATCTGTGTGGGCATTCTATGTTGTGTGTCTAGTTTGTCTGTTTCTGTGTTTGGCCTGATATGGTTCTCAATCAGAGGCAGGTGTTAGTCATTGTCTCTGATTTTGTTTTTACCTTTATTTTACTAGGCAAGTCAGTTAAGAACAAATTCTTATTTTCAATGAAGGCCTAGGAACAGTGGGTTAACTGCCTGTTCAGGGGCAGAACGACAGATTGGTACCTTGTCAGCTCGGGGATTCGAACTTGCAACCTTTCGGTTACTAATCCAACACTCTAACTAGGCTACCCTGCCGCCCCGGGAACCATATTTAGGTAGCCTGTTTGGTGTTGGGTTTTGTGGGTGATTGTCTCCTGTGTCAGTGTTTGTACCACACAGGACTGGTTTCGGGTTTTCACATTCATTGTTTTGTAGTTTGTTCATGTATAGGTTTTCTTATTTAAGAACCATGAACTTCAACCACGCTGCGTATTGGTCCGCCTCTCCTTCCCAGGAAGAACCCCTTTACAATATCACCCCTGTATCACCACCTATATCACCACCTATATCGCTATGTCACCCCTCTATACCACTATATCACCCATCTATACCCCTATATTGCCACCTATATCACTATATCACCCCTCTCTACACCTATATCACCCCTCTATACCCCTATATATCCACCTATATAAGTATATAATCTCTCTATACCACTATATCACCACTATATCACCACCTATACCACTATATCACCACCTATACCCCTATATAACCCCTCTATACCCCTATATTGCCACCTATATCACCCCTCTATACCACTATATCACCCCTCTATATCACTATATCACCCCTCTATCACCACGTATATCACTATATCACCACCTATACCACTATATCACCACCTACACCACTATATCACCACCTATATCGCTATGTCACCCCTCTATACCCCTAAATCACCACCTACATCACTACATAACCCCTCCATAACACTACATCACCCATCTATACCACTATATCACTACATCACCATAGTCAGCTGACTCACACACTCCTTGAATCTCAAATCAACCCTTAGGATAGCCTCTGACTACCCCCCTAGGTACTTTATCCTCTAACCTCCTAGGCACTTTACACCTCTACCCCCCTAGGCACTTTAATCCTCTACCCCCCTAGGCACTTTTATCTTCTACCCCCCTAGGCACTTTAATCCTCTACCCCCCTAGGCACTTTAATCCTCTACCCCACCTAGGCACTTTAATCCTCTACCCCCCTAGGAAATTGTATCCTCTAACCTCCTAGGCACTTTAATCCTCTATCCCCATAGGCACTTTTATCTTCTACCCCCCTAGGCACTTATGTAGATCTGAGAGGATTGGATAGGTGAATGCAAAATGGCACTCGCTTACACCTATCCAAGATCTACACAAGGGCCTGTGGGCTAGGGGTTGATTATTCTGTGTGACAGCCCACCCTCTCCTAGTAAATAAAATAGTATTTAAAACAGTTATGAATTATTTTTTACCTTTATTTAACTAGGAGAGTCAGTTAAGAACAAATTATTATTTACAATGATGGCCTACCCCAGCCAATCACGGCCAGATGTGATACAACCTGGAATCAAACCAGGGACTGTAGTGACGCCTCTTGCACTAAGATGCAGTGCCTTAGACTGCTGCGCCACTCAGGAGTCCGAATCTCCTGTTAGTAGAAGAACTTCAGCTTCCCTTGAAAAAGGCAAAGCCAAAATGGGTTTGCTGGTATTGCCATCAATAAATGTAAGAAAAAGCAAGAAAAGGTTTATTTGTACAGCCTATTCTCCTTCCATAGGGCTGAAAAGAGAACTCAGGGAAACAGTCTCTACTAAAAGTTAGTACATTATACATCTAAGGAGATACAGCGAGACCCACAGCCATACATCTCTATGTCACAAAAGGGAGTTCCACAGGGACTTCAAAACAGTTGTGCATTCAGATTTACTGGTAGTGGCTGAACACAGGGGCCGCTCACAGAGAAACAGTGCTGTCAGTGTATTACCCATCCAGGAGAGACAGTGAAACTACAGTCAGTAGGATTATATTACCCATCCAGGAGAGACAGTGAAACTACAGACAGTAGGATTATATTACCCATCCAGGAGACACAGTGAAACTACAGTCAGTGGGATTATATTACCCATCCAGGAGAGACAGTGAAACTACAGACAGTGGGATTATATTACCCATCCAGAAGACACAGTGAAACTACAGTCAGTGGGATTATATTACCCATCCAGGAGAGACAGTGAAACTACAGTCAGTGGGATTGTATTAACCATCCAGGAGAGACAGTGAGATACACAGCTATCCAGATATAATATCAGTGAACTAGTGAACAGGTATGTTGGGGAATAGGGGTTCAAAGCTACCACTGAGGTGAACCAGCTTTAGCCTTGGTGAATATAGCTCTGCTGTGTGTGTGTGTGTGTGTGTGTGTGTGTGTGTGTGTGTGTGTGTGTGTGTGTGTGTGTGTGTGTGTGTGTGTGTGTGTGTGTGTGTGTGTGTGTGTGTGTGTGTGTGTGTGCGCGCCCATGGTGACTGACATGGGTCCCAGTGTTACACCCCCAGCAGTAAAAAGGATTCTGAGGGTTACTGGAGGTTAGTAGGAAAGCCTGTTAGGGCTCCTCTTCATGCTCTAAGATATGAACACACATACAACTAAGATATGAACACACACACAACTAAGATATGAACACACACACAGCTGAGATTTGAACACACACACAGCTGAGATATGAACACACACAGAGCTAAGATATGAACACACACGGCTGAGATATGAACACACACATAGCTGAGATATGAACACACACAGCTAAGATGTGAACACACACAGCTGAGATATGAACACACACACAGCTGAGATATGAACACACACAGCTGAGATATGAACACACACAGCTGAGATATGAACACGCACAGCTGAGATATGAACATACAAACCGACCCAGAGGACTGGGTGATCTCGTTCTCCGAAGCCGTTGTGAGTTTGGTCTTTAATCAGGTCAACACTCACAAGGCGGCGTTCTCTGAGCATGCGCAGAACAGCTGTCAGGCATTTTCATGATCATCTTCAGTGTCTCCCTGTCCCAGTCTGTAATCCCCAGACCACCATCATTCTGTTCCCTCTAAGGCTTCATGCCACAATGACTACTGCCCTGTAGTACTCACATCTGTAATCATGAAGCTTTGAGAGGCTGGTTATGGCACACATCAACTCCATCATCCCAGACACCCTAGACCCACTCCAATTTGCACAAGACAACGCAATCCACACTGCCCTTACCCACCTAGATAAGAGGAATATGCATGTCAGAATTATGTTAATTCACTACAGCGTTCAACACCATTGTACTCTACAAGCACGTCAACAAGCTTTGGACCCTGGGACTAAACACCTCCCTCTGCAAATGGATCCCGGATCTCCTGACAGGCCACAGGTGGTGAGGGTAGGCAACATCACCTCCACCATGCTGACCCTCAACACGGTGGCCACACAGGGGTGTGTGCTTAGTCCCTTCCTGTACTCCTTGTTACCCACAACTGCGTGGCCACACACATCTCCAACACCATCATCTAGTTTGCTGACAACACGACAGCGGTAGGCCTGATCACCTGCGACGACGAGGCAGCCTTCAGGGAGGAGATCAGTGACCTGGCAGTGTGGTGCTGGGACAACAACCTCTCACTCAACATCAGTAAGACCAATGAGCTGATCGTGTACTACAGGAAATGGGGGGTGAACACGCCCCAATCCACATCGATGGGGCTGCATGGGGTGGGTCGAGAGCTTCAAGTTCCTCTGTGTCCAAATCACTAAGGACTTAATATGGTCCACACATGCGCACAGTCATGAAGAAGGTGCGACAGAACCTCTTCCCCTCAGAAGGTTGACATTTTTTGGTATGGGCCCTCAAATCCTCAAAAAGTTCTACAGCTGCCCCATTATGAGTAGCTTGACTGGCTGCATCACTGCTTGGTATGGCACCAGCACCGCCCTCGATCGCATGGTTCTACTGACGGTTTTGTCGACAGCCCAGTAAACCATCTGTGACGGCCCTATCTTCATCAAAATAGAGGCCGTCGAAATGGTTCCGTCATTAAAATATCTCAGAATAACAATAGACTAGAAGCTCACTTTCGAACAACACACCACTGAAACAACTAAGAAATCACAGCAAAGCCTGTCTGTCATCCGGCGTATGTGCAACCTGTCCATCAAACCCAAACTCCTCCTCCTACCATACCGGAGCATCATGGCCACCACTCATCGACTGCAGCATCTGGACTATTTCTGCCTGACTGTTCTTTTCTTCCTCTGTTTTATGTATTTGTGTGTGAGCTGTGCCAAGATTTTCCTCTTGTAGGACAATAAACATGATTCTGATTCTGATTACTGGGGCTAAGCTCTAAGCTTCCATCCAAGACCTCTACATCAAGCTCCCTGCCGTCCAGGACCTCTACATCAGGCTCTCTACCATCCAGGACCTTTACATCAAGCTCTCTACCATCCAGGACCTCTACATCAAGCTCTCTACCATTCAGGACCTCTACATCAAGCTCTCTACCATCCAGGACCTCTACATCAAGCTCTCTACCATCCAGGACCTCTACATCAAGCTCCCTGCCATCCAGGACCTCTACATCAAGCTCCCTGCAGTCCAGGACCTCTACATCAAGCTCCCTGCCGTCCAGGACCTCTACATCAAGCTCCCTGCCGTCCAGGACCTCTACATCAAGCTCCCTGCCGTCCAGGACCTCTACATCAAGCTCCCTGCCGTCCAGGACCTCTACATCAAGCTCTCTGCCATCCAGGACCTCTACATCAGGCTCCTTGCCATCCAGGACCTCTACATCAAGCTCCCTGCCATCCAGGACCTCTACATCAAGCTCCCTGCAGTCCAGGACCTCTACATCAAGCTCCCTGCCGTCCAGGACCTCTACATCAAGCTCCCTGCCGTCCAGGACCTCTACATCAAGCTCCCTGCCGTCCAGGACCTCTACATCAAGCTCCCTGCCGTCCAGGACCTCTACATCAAGCTCTCTGCCATCCAGGACCTCTACATCAGGCTCCTTGCCATCCAGGACCTCTACATCAAGCTCCCTGCCATCCAGGACCTCTACATCAGGCTCCCTGCCATCCAGGACCTCTAAATCAGGCTCCCTGCCATCCAGGACCACTACATCAGGCTCCCTGCCATCCAGGACCTCTACATCAAGCTCCCTGCCATCCAGGACCTCTACATCAAGCTCCCTGCCATACAGGACCTCTATATCAGGCTCTCTGCCATCCAGGACCTCTACATCAAACTCTCTGCCATCCAGGACCTCTACTTCAAGCTCTCTGCCATCCAGGACCTCTACATCAAGCTCCCTGCCATCCAGGACCTCTATATCAGGCTCCCTGCCATCCAGGACCTCTACATCAAGCTCCCTGCCATCCAGGATCTCTACATCAAACTCCCTGCCATCCAGGACCTCTATATCAGGCTCCCTGCCATCCAGGACCTCTACATCAAGCTCCCTGCCATCCAGGATCTCTTCCTAGGGTACTCTTCCTAGGGTCCAAACACATTAAGACACTTACTGTACATATAAAACAAAAGAGAAAACAGTACATCATGTAACATTATTACACCACTACTTATCTACACAACAAGATGTATAATACAACATTACAATGTACGTGTGTGTAGAGAACGTGTGCTAGTGTGTGTATCTTCACAGTCCCCCCTGTTCTATAAGTTGCATTTTTATCTGTTCTTTAAATCTGATTCTACTGCTTGCATCACTTACCTGATGTGGAATAGAGTTCCATGTAGTCATGGCTCTATTTAATACTGTGCGCCTCTCATAGTCTGTTCTGGACCCGGGGACTGTGAAGAGACCTCTGGTGGCATGTCTTGTGGGGTATGCATGGGTGTCTGTGCAGTTTGTCAACACCTCTTACAAAAACATGGGTGAAGAAGTCACTCTCTCCTACATTTTCAGCCAGGAGTGATTGACATGCATATTATTAATGTTAGCTCTGTGTGTACATCCAAGGGCCAGCCGTACTGCCCTGTTCTGAGCCAATTGCCATTTTCCTAAGTCCTTCTTTGTGGCACCTGATCACACAACTGAACAGTAGTCCAGGTGCTACAAAACAAAAAGTCCTGTAGGACTTGCCTTGTTGACAGTGTTGTCAAGAAGGCAGAGCAGCGCTTTATTATAGACAGACTTCTCCCCATTTTAACCACTGTTGTATCAACATGTTTTGACCATGACAGTTTTACAATCCAGAGTTACTGCAAGCAGTTTAGTCACCTCAACTTGCTGAATTCACATTATTCATTACAAGATTTAGTTTAAGTTTAGGGTTTAGTGAATGATTTGTCCCAAATACAATACTTTTAGTTTTTGAAATATTTAGGACTCATTTATACCTTACCAACTTACTAACTGCAGCTCTTTGTTAAGCATTGCAGTCGTTTCAGTCACTGTAGTAGCTGATGTGTATAGTGTTGACTCATCTGCATCCATAGACACACTGGCTTTACTCAGACTTTGCTTTTCCTAGATATGGCTACTATATTGTGATCATTACATCTGATGGATTTGGATACTGCTTTAAAGCAATTTTCTGCAACATTAGTAAAGATGTGATCAATACATGATGATTTCCTTCCTGTGCTGTTTGTAACTACCCTGGTAGGTTGACTGATAACCTGAACCAGGTTGCAGGCTCTGGTTACAGTTTGAAGATTTCTCTTGAGTGGGCAGCTTGATGAAAACCAGTCAATATTTAAAATCACCCAGAAAATATACCTCTCTGTTAATATCACCTACATTATGAAGCATTTCACACGTCATCCAGATACTTACTGTTAGCACTTGGTGGTCTATAACAGCTTCCCACCAGAATGGACTTTAGGTGAGGCAAATGAACCTGTAGCGATATTACCTCAACAGTATTTAACATGAGATCCTCTCTAAGCTTTACAGGAATGTGGTTCTGAATATAAACGGCAACACCTCCACCTTTGGCATTTCTGTATTTTTTGAAGATGTTATAACCATGTATTGATACCACTGTTTCATCAAAGGTATTATCTAAGTGAGTTTCAGAGATTGTCAGAATATGAATAACATCTGTTATGTTGTGGAAAAATTGCAAGATTATGTTAGAATGCTTTTATTGCATCAATGGTTGTTTTATTCAACAGAATATAGAATTCTGTTAACTATTGTGTGTTCTACTGAGGATGGGCCTCTGGGAGATAACACTGACAGGAGATTTACCATGTCTTTGGGTGATAAAACCTAAAGAGCATTCCAGAGCATGAGTTAATGCTTCTGTTCTATACGGGGCCAGACACTGGTCTATACAATGAAAACTGTTGACACAGCAGATGCTGTCTGGTATGTATTATAGGTATCTTTCATACAAATCTTAACCTTGTGACCCATTCTATGTATCGGTTGTTCGTCATGTAGGTTGAAATGGGTGTATCTTGGCTATAAAATACCTTTGTACTCTTGGCTCGCCGCTCTCAAAGGCTCATCAGAAATGGTGAATCGTGAATGTTGTTTCTAAAGAGACATATGTTAATGTGGGCTATTTTTAGCACTTTTATGGGATACTTGATTGTTTTCATTGCTTTACTAGGAAACTTAGCAGAAGTAGACATGCTCATGTTATTTATGTTAGTGCAGGGTGAGCTGCACACAGCCTCAGTGCTAACAGTATAACTCTGGTTTATAGGCACATGATTACTGCATACAATAGCTATGGGATTAGCAGAGGCATTCAGGGCAGTAAGAGGGACAGACATTAGGTGACTTACATTGTGTCTTCCAACTCCGCTGGGATAATGTACATTTTCAGAAGCATTATGACAACTCAGCGACACAATGGTAGGGATTAACTGAGCTGGGGTCATTGATATAGTCAATGTCTCAACGCAGCCTTATAATGCTGTGAAAGGATCCAGGAACCCAAATGACTTGGGTGGATTCCATCCTCCTTATAAAACCAGCTTTGCTTCCAGAAGGTATCAACATTTTCAATAAATGTTACACCCACAGAGATACAATAGTCCCGTAGCCAGTTATTGAGGGCTAAAAGTCTGCTGAACCGTTCAATGCCACGATTTAGGGAGGACAGAGGGCCAGATATTATGGGGCGTTTGTTGTGGTGTCAAGCAGAGACCCAATCACTTCTTTAAAATCCATATTCAGCTGTTCTGAGCTGCCCTTCATAATGTCATTGAATCCCACATGAACTATGATAGACTACATTTTCTGATGCTGGTTTAAAATGTTTGGGAGCAGCTTGTTGGGAGCAGCATTGTTGGGAGTAGCATTGTTGGGTTTAGAGCCTGCAAGAAAGGCATTTCAGTGTACTTGTGCACCTGGCAGTAAAACTTGAAACAGCTGAGATATGAACACACAGCTGAGATATGAACGCACACATACATCCCACTTAGCACAGACATTGGGTCTAGTTCCCATTTACATTTGGTTGAGTTGTCAACTAACGTGAATTCAACATAAAATCTATGAAAAATGTCACCGTCATTGGATTTAGGTTAAAGGTTGGATAAAAAAAAAAATGAAATTCCTTTAAGTTAAGGACTTTTTTCAAATCCAATCAGTTTTACGTGTTCATTCAACCACATCACATTGAATAATTTTGTTGAAATGATGTGGAATCAATGTTGATTCAACCTGTTTTGCCCAGTGTGATAGCTCAGACCTCACACTCACTTACACAGCTGAGATATTAACATACACAGACATGCAAACAAACACACACAAAACAATACACTATATTAACATACTATATATCACTTTAATCCAGCAGGACATCTGGCTTTCTCCAATCTGCTAATTTTGTGTTTATCAAACACCCTTCTAGTTTGGTAACTGGTTTCCTGTTTATCAAACACCCTTCCAGTTTGGTAACTGGTTTCCTGTTTATCAAACACCCTTCTAGTTTGGTAACTGGTTTCCTGTTTATCAAACACCCTTCCAGTTGGTAACTGGTTTCCTGTTTATCAAACACCCTTCTAGTTTGGTAACTGGTTTCCTGTTATCAAACACCCTTCCAGTTTGGTAACTGGTTTCCTGTTATCAAACACCCTTCCAGTTTGGTAACTGGTTTCCGTTTATCAAACACCCTTCCAGTTTGGTAACTGGTTTCCTGTTATCAAACACCCTTCCAGTTTGGTAACTGGTTTCCTGTTATCAAACACCCTTCCAGTTTGGTAACTGGTTTCCTGTTTATCAAACACCCTTCCAGTTTGGTAACTGGTTTCCTGTTTATCAAACACCCTTCTAGTTTGGTAACTGGTTTCCTGTTATCAAACACCCTTCCAGTTTGGTAACTGGTTTCCTGTTTATCAAACACCCTTCTAGTTTGGTAACTGGTTTCCTGTTTATCAAACACCCTTCTAGTTTGGTAACTGGTTTCCTGTTTATCAAACACCCTTCTAGTTTGGTAACTGGTTTCCTGTTTATCAAACACCCTTCTAGTTTGGTAACTGGTTTCCTGTTTATCAAACACCCTTCTAGTTTGGTAACTGGTTTCCTGTTTATCAAACACCCTTCTAGTTTGGTAACTGGTTTCCTGTTTATCAAACACCCTTCTAGTTTGGTAACTGGTTTCCTGTTTATCAAACACCCTTCCAGTTTGGTAACTGGTTTCCTGTTTATCAAACACCCTTCTAGTTTGGTAACTGGTTTCCTGTTTATCAAACACCCTTCCAGTTTGGTAACTGGTTTCCTGTTTATCAAACACCCTTCTAGTTTGGTAACTGGTTTCCTGTTTATCAAACACCCTTCCAGTTTGGTAACTTGTTTCCTGTTTATCAAACACCCTTCTAGTTTGGTAACTGGTTTCCTGTTTATCAAACACCCTTCCAGTTTGGTAACTGGTTTCCTGTTTATCAAACACCCTTCTAGTTTGGTAACTGGTTTCCTGTTTATCAAACACCCTTCCAGTTTGGTAACTGGTTTCCTGTTTATCAAACACCCTTCTAGTTTGGTAACTGGTTTCCTGTTTATCAAACACCCTTCCAGTTTGGTAACTTGTTTCCTGTTTATCAAACACCCTTCCAGTTTGGTAACTGGTTTCCTGTTTATCAAACACCCTTCCAGTTTGGTAACTGGTTTCCTGTTATCAAACACCCTTCCAGTTTGGTAACTGGTTTCCTGTTATCAAACACCCTTCCAGTTTGGTAACTGGTTTCCTGTTTATCAAACACCCTTCCAGTTTGGTAACTGGTTTCCTGTTTATCAAACACCCTTCCAGTTTGGTAACTGGTTTCCTGTTATCAAACACCCTTCCAGTTTGGTAACTGGTTTCCTGTTTATCAAACACCCTTCTAGTTTGGTAACTGGTTTCCTGTTTATCAAACACCCTTCTAGTTTGGTAACTGGTTTCCTGTTTATCAAACACCCTTCTAGTTTGGTAACTGGTTTCCTGTTTATCAAACACCCTTCTAGTTTGGTAACTGGTTTCCTGTTTATCAAACACCCTTCTAGTTTGGTAACTGGTTTCCTGTTTATCAAACACCCTTCTAGTTTGGTAACTGGTTTCCTGTTTATCAAACACCCTTCCAGTTCGGTAACTGGTTTCCTGTTTATCGAACACCCTTCCAGTTTGGTAACTAGTTTCCTGTTTATCAAAGACCCTTCTAGTTTTGTAACTAGTTTCCTGTTTATAAAAGACCCTTCCAGTTTTGGTAACTGGTTTCCTGTTTATAAAAGACCCTTCCAGTTTTGGTAACTGGTTTCCTGTTTATCAAACACCCTTCTAGTTTGGTAACTGGTTTCCTGTTTATCAAACACCCTTCTAGTTTGGTAACTGGTTTCCTGTTTATCAAACACCCTTCCAGTTTGGTAACTGGTTTCCTGTTTATCAAACACCCTTCTAGTTTGGTAACTGGTTTCCTGTTTATCAAACACCCTTCTAGTTTGGTAACTGGTTTCCTGTTATCAAACACCCTTCCAGTTTGGTAACTGGTTTCCTGTTTATCAAACACCCTTCCAGTTTGGTAACTGGTTTCCTGTTATCAAACACCCTTCCAGTTTGGTAACTGGTTTCCTGTTTATCAAACACCCTTCCAGTTTGGTAACTGGTTTCCTGTTATCAAACACCCTTCCAGTTTGGTAACTGGTTTCCTGTTTATCAAACACCCTTCCAGTTTGGTAACTGGTTTCCTGTTATCAAACACCCTTCCAGTTTGGTAACTGGTTTCCTGTTTATCAAACACCCTTCCAGTTTGGTAACTGGTTTCCTGTTTATCAAACACCCTTCCAGTTTGGTAACTGGTTTCCTGTTTATCAAAGACCCTTCTAGTTTTGTAACTGGTTTCCTGTTTATCGAACACCCTTCCAGTTTGGTAACTGGTTTCCTGTTTATCAAACACCCTTCCAGTTTTGGTAACTGGTTTCCTGTTTATCAAACACCCTTCCAGTTTGGTAACTGGTTTCCTGTTTATCAAAGACCCTTCTAGTTTTGTAACTGGTTTCCTGTTTATCGAACACCCTTCCAGTTTGGTAACTGGTTTCCTGTTTATCAAACACCCTTCCAGTTTTGGTAACTGGTTTCCTGTTTATCGCACATTTCACACAGACATGTAATTTGCTCTTAACAAATCTAACAGCCCTCCCAGGTGAAAGAGAAACATTAATGTTTGGCACACACTCAAACTAATCACATGCATGCACACCAATGACACACACATACACATACACAAGTTTTCAGGATTACACAAATATTAATTTTCACAAAGTTTGCTGCTTCAGTGTCTTTAGATATTTTTTGTCAGATGTTACTATGGAATACTGAAGTATAATTACAAGCATTTCATAAGTGTCAAAGGCTTTTATTGACAATTACATGAAGTTGATGCAAAGAGTCAATATTTGCAATGTTGACCCTTCTTTTTCAAGACCTCTGCAATCCACCCTGGCATGCAGTCAATTAACTTCTGGGCCACATCCTGACTGATGGCAGCCCATTCTTGCATAATCAATGCTTGGAGTTTGTCAGAATTTGTGGGTTTTTGTTTGTCCACCCGCCTCTTGAGGATTGACCACAAGTTCTCAATGGGATTAAGGTCTGGGGAGTTTCCTGGCCATGGACCCAAAATATCGATGTTTTGTTCTCCGAGCCACTTAGTTATCACTTTTGCCTTATGGCAAGCTGCTCCATCATGCTGGAAAAGGCATTGTTCATCACCAAACTGTTCCTGGATGGTTGGGAGAAGTTCCTCTAGGAGGATGTGTTGGTACCATTCTTTATTCATGGCTGTGTTCTTAGGCAAAACTGTGAGTGAGCCCACTCCCTTGGCTGAGAAGAAACCCCACATAAATGGTTTCAGGATGCTTTACTGTTGGCATGACACAGGACTGATGGTAGCGCTCACCTTGTTCTTCTCTGGGCAAGCTTTTTTCCGGATGCCCCAAACAATCGGAAAGGGGATTCATCAGAGAAAATGACTTTACCCCAGTCCTCAGCAGTCCAATCCCTGTACCTTTTGCAGAATATCAGTCTGTCCCTCATGTTTTTCCTGGAGAGAAGTGGCTTCTTTGCTGCCCTTCTTGACACTAGGCCATCCTCCAAAAGTCTTCGCCTCACTGTGCGTGCAGATGCACTAACACCTGCCTGCTGCCATCCCTGAGCAAGCTCTGTATTGGTGGTGCCCCAATCCCGCAGCTGAATCAACTTTAGGAGACGGTCCTGGCGCTTGCTGGACTTTCTTCGGCGCCATGAAGCCTTCTTCACAACAATTGAACCGCTCTCCTTGAAGTTCTTGATGATCCGATAATTGGTTGATTTAGGTGCAATCTTACTGGCAGCAATATCCTTGCCTGTGAAGCCCTTTTTGTGCAAAGCAATGACGATGGCACGTGTTTCCTTGCAGGTAACCATGTTTGACAGAGGAAGAACGATGATTCCAAGCACCACCCTCCTTTTGAAGCATCCAGTCTGTTATTCGAACTCAATCAGCATGACAGAGTGATCTCCAGCCTTGTCCTCGTCAACACGCACACCTTTGTTAAGAGAATCACTGACATGATGTCAGCTGGTCCTTTTGTGGCAGGGCTGAAATGCAGTGGAAATGTTTTTTGGGGATTCAGTTAATTTGCATGGCAAAGAGGGACTTTGCAATTAATTGCAATTCATCTGATCAATTTTCATAACATTCTGGAGTATATGCAAATTGCCATCATACAAACTGAGGCAGCAGACTTTGTGAAAGTTAATATTTGTGTCATTCTCAAAACTTTTGGCCACGACTGTACAACACACACACACACACACACACACACACACACACACACACACACACACACACACACACACACACACACACACACACACACACACACACACACACACACACACACAGATATTGGAGGAGATAAAGGCACTAGAATTAATCATCTGAGGGGTGAGGCCAGGACTGGTAATGTCAGCCAATAAGTGTGAGACTGAGGAGGGAGCATTCGCCAGGCGGCCTACTTAAACAACTTCAGTGAGAGAAAACATTCCAAAATCCTGACCTACTTCTGAACTTTAGCACGTTCTCTCCTAAAAGCTTAGCTCAAAAAAAACAACATAAGATACAAGAAAAAAAGAAACCCAGCAATTTAACAGCCAGCCCAGACAGGTCTTTATGTTGTCTCCTGCAGTGGATTACATCAACACACACACGCCACTGTGGCATAGACAGACTAGGTAATCAAACACCCTTCCAGTTTGGTAACTGGTTTCCTGTTTATCGAACACCCTTCCAGTTTGGTAACTGGTTTCCTGTTTATCGAACACCCTTCCAGTTTGGTAACTGGTTTCCTGTTTATCAAACACCCTTCCAGTTTGGTAACTGGTTTCCTGTTTATCAAACACACTTCCAGTTTGGTAACTGGTTTCCTGTTTATCAAACACCCTTCCAGTTTGGTAACTGGTTTCCTGTTATCAAACACCCTTCCAGTTTGGTAACTGGTTTCCTGTTTATCAAACACCCTTCCAGTTTGGTAACTGGTTTCCTGTTTATCTAAGACCCCTCCAGTTCAGTAACTGGTGTCATGTTTATCAAACACCCTTCCAGTTTGGTAACTGGTTTCCTGTTTATCAAACACCCTTCCAGTTTGGTAACTGGTTTCCTGTTTATCAAACACCCTTCCAGTTTGGTAACTGGTTTCCTGTTTATCAAACACCCTTCCAGTTTGGTAACTGGTTTCCTGTTTATCAAACACCCTTCCAGTTTGGTAACTGGTTTCCTGTTTATCAAACACCCTTCCAGTTTGGTAACTGGTTTCCTGTTTATCAAACACCCTTCCAGTTTGGTAACTGGTTTCCTGTTTATCAAACACCCTTCCAGTTTGGTAACTGGTTTCCTGTTTATCAAAGACCCCTCCAGTTCAGTAACTGGTGTCATGTTTATCAAACACCCTTCCAGTTTGGTAATTGGTTTCCTGTTTATCAAACACCCTTCCAGTTTGGTAACTGGTTTCCTGTTTATCAAACACCCTTCCAGTTTGGTAACTTGTTTCCTGTTTATCAAAGACCCTTCCAGTTCAGTAACTGGTTTCATGTTTATCAAAGACCCTTCCAGTTCAGTAACTGGTGTCATGTTTATCAAACACCCTTCCAGTTTGGTAATTGGTTTCCTGTTTATCAAACACCCTTCCAGTTTGGTAACTGGTTTCCTGTTTATCAAACACCCTTCCAGTTTGGTAACTTGTTTCCTGTTTATCAAAGACCCTTCCAGTTCAGTAACTGGTTTCATGTTTATCAAAGACCCTTCCAGTTCAGTAACTGGTGTCATGTTTATCAAACACCCTTCCAGTTTGGTAACTGGTTTCCTGTTTATCAAAGACCCCTCCAGTTCAGTAACTGGTTTCATGTTTATCAAAAACTCTTCCAGTTTAGTACTGGTTTCCTGTTTATTGCAAATTTCATACAGAAATGTACATTGCTCTCAACAAATGAAACACACCTAACAAGTGCAAGACAAACATTAATACTTGACACACAAACTAATCACATGCATGCACACCACTACCTAGGTTTTTGCGACAGATTTTCATGAGAATATTCTAAAATCTGCAGGAAACTATATGCGTATTTTCCCAGCAGAGATGGGTTTTCATGAAGAAAAAAAAAGATTAATTGCAAAAAAACTGTGATAATGATAATGTAGTGCACATAAAAATGACTTTTGCCATTAAATTCTGTACCAAATGAAAAATAGAATGGGTTTCCATCGCATTTTCCACCCTACTGATGGTTTTGTCCAAAAAACTGTTGCGTTATATTGCAAACTTGCCCACTCTAGTCTTGGCACATATGCTCTAGCCAACAGCTTGAAGATACAGTGCGGGTAGACTACATGCATTGTGAGATCATTATGAATAAGAGCAATATTCCTTTTGTTTGTCAAACGACATCCAAGCATCAATCATCATGTCACCAAAATAAGATATTTATTGGTAAGGAGAATGTGCACTTTCACCACCCTGTGAAATTCACCATAACTTATATTATCTGTAGCCTAATAAACTGCATGTTTTACAGAGTCGTAATGGGAGGACCTAAGAACATATCATCGCGTGACTCCAAGTTTACTTCTATATGATGGTTATTACACCGAATGAAAACATAAGATGCAACATGCAACAATTTAATCAATTCTACAGAGTTACAGTTCATAAAAGAAAATCTTTCAATTTAAATAAATGCATGAGGCCCTAATCTATGGATTTCACATGACTGGGAATACAGATATGCATCTGTTGGTCACAGATACTCTTTTAATAACGTGTTGCGTTTATATTTTTGTGGATATCAAAGTGGATATCAATATTTACTCAAAGGCATTTTCAACGTAATTTCTCCCAAAATACATTTTACTGACACAAAAAGATCCCACCATATCGAACAAACAAATTGTCTGTTGGCATTTATAAAATTGAACCGGCATATCCTGTTTCCATCAGTCAGATCGTGACTTTTTTCCCCTCCATGCATTAGGTAATTCATCTGCATGAAATGCTTGTTACTTACACACACACACACACACACACCTTGAAATTTGAGGAGGTGAAGGCACTAGGATGAATCCTCTGAGGGGTGAGGCCAGGACGGGTAACATCAGCTAATCAGTGTGAGGCTGAGACGGAGAGAGCATTCGCCAGGCGGTCTACTTATAAACCAACTTCAGTGAGAGAACATCCTAAACCCTGACCTACTTCAGAACTTTAAGACTGTTTTCTCTCCTGAAAGCTTGGCACCGAGAAAAGATAAGAAACAAGAAAAAAACAAAAACCAGCAACTTAACAGCCAGCCCACACAGGTGTTTATGTTGTCTCCCACAGTGGATTACATCAACACACACACACACATATCTTGATTTCAACTGATTCATGTGCATTTCAGATGTCATTTGAAATATATCACATGCAGTCCATCGCATCATAATACATTAGCAGTAGACATATAAATATAATTAATAGAACATATAGCCACAAATTGTCGAGCAGCTTTGCACCTTCTAGTCATTCTATTTCTATGAAAGTAGTCTGGGGACAGACAGTCTGTCAGCCACCGAGCTGAACAGCATCCTGTTCACTCGCTTGCACGCACAGACACCCTGAAGTAGCATCCTGTTAGTGTTTATCTCTTGAGAGGGAGAGGAGGGATGAGGACAACTCCAACCCCCTCCAGCCAGCTGGCTGTCTTCTCCTGGATCTGTCCCCGCTTTGCCTGCCTCATCTGGCCCAGTTCCCCCAGCAGGAAGTCCTCTCTCTGCTGCAGCTTGACGATCAGTGAGGAGGCCTGGACTTGGACCATCACTGTGCCTGTCCCAGACACCTTGCCTGGCAGCACTGCCCCATCACAGGCTTGTGGGAGCACAGACCCTGGCCTACAAGGCTGGTGATGGTTGGGAAGTGGCTGTGGCCCCTGGAGACTTGGCCTGTAAGTACAGCAACCAGATGTAGGAGTTGAAGTACAGGACTCAGCCAAGCCATGCAGCCTGAGAGCCACTCTCCTCTCAATCTCCTCCAACTCCTCAGCGTCTTGAAGAACACTCTGCGCTTTTCTGTTCTGTCGGGACAGAAGAAGAAAGGAGGCATTGACAAACAGTTCAGTGCAATGAATTGCAGGATAACTCTGCCTCTTTCAGTATATCATCTGAGACAATTACTTCCTACTAAAATGTTTTTATCTCTAAAACAAAATGACTGCTAGGCCCCAGCAGCATTTCATTTACACTGATGACTCTCATGGGGGAGGAGTGTGTGTGTGTGCTTGTGCATACGGCATTAGTGCATTCATGCGCGATAATGGGTGAGAATTTGTCAGACATTTTGATATTGCACCAGACACTTCCCACATTAGTGTAGAGAGAGAGAGAGCGAGAACGAGAGAGAAAAAGAGAAAGAGATTGAGAGGGAGGGAACGAGAGAGGATAATTAATGTAGCCTATATTATTAGGTGACCTAGATGTGCTGATTGTGAGGTTGGTAATAATTCCCAGCTGTATCAGTGTAATGATATGAATAAAATTGGAAGCTATGCAAGCCTAGAGTCTGGAGAGAAGCAATAAGCAAATAGGCTATATAGCATAATGAAATGTAATGCTGTACACAAAAGCACAGATTTAGGCATTCATATTCCAAATGAAAGAGCTCAATTCACAAGCCACTTCAATTGAGAAAATGATTCCAGAAAATGATTTCCCAAAGAGAGAAAGAGAGAGAAAGAGAGAAAAGGAGAGAGAGGAACAGGAGCACATATTGCCATCAGACCCACTCCCACTTGAACTGCATAATGCAAGTCCTCCAGAACATTGAAGTTCCCTCTTTTTGCTCTGACAAATTCTCTTTCTCAAAATGTCCTAAAACATTTCCTCTCCTCCTTCAGTCCAATGACCTGAAAGAACTGACGAGGTGAAAGCCAATCTAATGATGAGCTTCCACCTGTCCAGTCTTTTCCAATCATTGAAGACAGTAGAGGACGAGAGGACGGAGTTTCATACAATTTATAAAGAGCCAAACGTTGATTCCTTGCCAGTTGGTACTCACCTGCTGTGTGAGGGTGTGCATTACCTGTCTTGTGTATGTGTCCTTCAGCCCTGTGTGCAGCCTCAGCAGCATGTTGTCCAGTTGTTCCAGACCCTCCTTGTCCTTGTAACCGTAGGGAAAGCACCTATTGACAACTTGGTGTACAGGTGACATGTTCTCTACAGTGTCCTCCTCTCTCAGGTCTGAGAGCTGGCTGTCCACAACACTATCCTACAGAGAGAGGGAGGGGGGAGAGAGGGAGGAAGGAGCGAGGAGAGAAGGAAAGAGAGGGTTGAGAAAGTGAGAGAAAGAGAACCACTGTTCATAAATGCATGATCCTGGGAAATGAATATCAAACCTCAAAAGTTTTGTTATTAAATTAAAGATGCAATATGTAACTTTTGGGGTAACCCAACCAAATTCACATAGAAATATGAGTAATAGATCTGTCATCCTCATTGAAAGCAAGTCTGAAAAGCGGTAGATCTGTTCTATGTGCATTATTTATATGATTCCCGTTCTTAAGTTTAGTTTTTGCGTCTTTTACTTTCGGAATTGTACACCAGCTTCAAAAAGCTGAAAATACAATATTTTTTTGTTAGGGAAAATATATTTCACAGCGGTTTAGATGGTAGAATGATTCTCTACACTACACTTGCTTGTTTTGTTACATAAACTGAAATTAGGCACACTATTTGAATTTTAGCAACCAGGAAATGGCATGTAATAATAACAACATTCTTTGATTTTCTCTGAGCTCCTCCCTTCTATCTCTCCTTTCACTCACTGCTCCTGAGTGGCGCAGCGGTCTAAGGCACTGCATCTCAGTGCTAGAGGCGTCACTACAGACCCTGGTTTGATTCCAGGCGTTATCACAACCGGCCGTGATTGGGAGACCCTTAGGGCGGCACACAATTGGCCAAGCGCTGTCCGGGTTAGGGTTTGGCCGGTGTAGGCCGTCATTGTAAATAAGAATTTGTTCTTAACAGACTTGCCAAGATAAATAAGGGTTAAAAAAAATAAAAAAATAAAAAAGGAGCTTTTGTCAAGATCGGACTTCCTGTGAAATTGCAGCTCTCGTCCAATATTGATCCATGTGGGTCTAGTTCTAATCAACTGCCCAACAGCAGCCTCCCTCCTAGGAGAGAGGTCAGATAGAGTCCAGGCACATACATACTATAGGCATTGTCACAAATTGTACCCTATGTGGCCCTGGTCAAAAGTAGTATGCTATATAGGGTTTCATTTGGGACGCAGCCATGACTGTGGATAAACTCCATACAGGCTTATGGCAGACTCTCTACACTAACCCTCCAACAGACACCGATACATCATAGACCAGGTCCTGGAGCCTCCATACATTCAACACATACGCTGAACAAAATATAAAATGCAACATGTGAAGTGTTGGTCCCACGTTTCATGAGCTGAAATAAAAGATTATCCATATACACAAAATGCTTATTTCGCAAAAATTGTGCACAAATTTGTTTACATTCCTGTTAGTGAGCATTTCGACTTTGCCAAGATAACCCATCCACTTGACAGGTGTGGCATATCAAGAAGCTGATTGAACAGCATGATCATTACACAGGTGCACCTTGTGCTGGGGAACCGCAGACCACGTGTAACCACGCCAGCCAAGGACTTCCACACCTGGCTTCTTCACCTGCGGGATCATCTGAGACCAGCCACCCGGGCAGCTGATGAAACTGGATTTTCACAACCGAATAATTTCTGCACCAACTGTCAGAAACAATCTCAGGGAAGCTCATCTGCATGTTCGACCTTACCAGGGTCTTGACCTGACTGCAGTTCGGCGTCGTAACCGACTTCAGTGGACAAATGGTCACCTTCAATGGCCATTGGCACGAGGGATAAGTGTGCTTTTCACAGATGCATTCCGGTTTCAACTATACCGAGCAGATGGCATTGTGTGGGCGAGCGGTTTACTGATGTCAACATTGTGAACAGGGGTTATGGTATGGGCAGGCATAAGCTACGGACAACAAACACTAATGCACGGCCCTATGTCACAAGGATCTGTAGACATTTTCTGGAAGCTGATAATGTCCCAGTTCTTCCACGGCCTGCACACTCACCTGAATTGTCGCCCATGAGCCTGTTTGGGATGCTCTGGATTGACGTGTACGACAGCGTGTTCCAGTTCCCGCCAACATCCAGCAACTTCGTACAATCATTGAAGAGGAGTGGGACAACGTTCCACAGGCCACAATCAATAGCCTGATCAACTACGCAAATGAGATGTGTCGCCCTGCATGAGGCAAATGGTGGTCACACCAGATACTGACTGGTTTTCTGATCCACGCCCTACCTTTAAAAAATTAAGTATCTGTGACAAACAGATGCATATCTGTATTCCCAGTTGGGCTGTCCCTGACCAAAAAGATCTTAGTCGACCAGGATTCATCTGTTCTTTCGACCAATCGATTGGTTGAAATGTTAAAATTTGTTTGATTCTGTATATAGACACATCCTATGTTTGAATCAAATTTTTTTTATTTATTTTTTATTTCACCTTTATTTAACCAGGTAGGCTAGTTGAGAACAAGTTCTCATTTGCAACTGCGACCTGGCCAAGATAAAGCATAGCAGTGTGAGCATACAACAAAGAGTTACACATGGAGTAAACAATTAACAAGTCAATAACACAGTAGAAAACGAAGGGGGGGTCTATATACAATGTGTGCAAAAGGCATGAGGAGGTAGGCAAATAATTACAATTTTGCAGATTAACACTGGAGTGATAAAAGATCAGATGGTCATGTACAGGTAGAGATATTGGTGTGCAGAAGAGCAGAAAAGTAAATAAATAGAAACAGTACGGGGATGAGGTAGGTGAAAAGGGTGGGCTATTTACCAATAGACTATGTACAGCTGCAGCGATCGGTTAGCTGCTCAGATAGCTGATGTTTGAAGTTGGTGAGGGAGATAAAAGTCTCCAACTTCAGCGATTTTTGCAATTCGTTCCAGTCACAGGCAGCAGAGTACTGGAACGAAAGGCGGCCAAATGAGGTGTTGGCTTTAGGGATGATCAGTGAGATACACCTGCTGGAGCGCGTGCTACGGATGGGTGTTGCCATCGTGACCAGTGAGCTGAGATAAGGCGGAGCTTTACCTAGCATAGACTTGTAGATGACCTGGAGCCAGTGGGTCTGGCGACGAATATGTAGCGAGGGCCAGCCGACTAGAGCATACAAGTCGCAGTGGTGGGTAGTATAAGGTGCTTTAGTGACAAAACGGATGGCACTGTGATAGACTGCATCCAGTTTGCTGAGTAGAGTGTTGGAAGCCATTTTGTAGATGACATCGCCGAAGTCGAGGATCGGTAGAATAGTCAGTTTTACTAGGGTAAGCTTGGCGGCTTGAGTGAAGGAGGCTTTGTTGCGGAATAGAAAGCAGACTCTTGATTTGATTTTCGATTGGAGATGTTTGATATGAGTCTGGAAGGAGAGTTTGCAGTCTAGCCAGACACCTAGGTACTTATAGACGTCCACATATTCTAGGTCGGAACCATCCAGGGTGGTGATGCTAGTCGGGCATGCAGGTGCAGGCAGCGACCGGTTGAAAAGCATGCATTTGGTTTTACTAGCGTTTAAGAGCAGTTGGAGGCCACGGAAGGAGTGTTGTATGGCATTGAAGCTTGTTTGGAGGTTAGATAGCACAGTGTCCAAAGACGGGCCGAAAGTATATAGAATGGTGTCGTCTGCGTAGAGGTGGATCAGGGAATCGCCCGCAGCAAGAGCAACATCATTGATATACACAGAGAAAAGAGTCGGCCCGAGAATTGAACCCTGTGGCACCCCCATAGAGACTGTATGCACTGAGCTTGTGTGATGCTTTAAACCACACTGTTTGATTCAATCATTAAAAGAGACAAATGACTAGAGAGAGTCAGACCACAAATCGATTTGATTGTGCTGCCTGGCTCAGACTTTCTGCGTTGTGTTAAAAATAAAAACACAGTGTGCCGGGCTCCCATTGCCTCTCTGTCCTCCCTGCTGCAACATCCACCACAGAACATCAGTGTGTGTAGCGCTGTCCCTGTTGCTTGAGCTGCAACATAATTCAAGCCATTTCTGACTGAAAAGTTGTTTCCGAAATCCCTAATTCTTTTAGGAAAAACATTCCCTATTCCCTGAACCCTTGCTCTCTTCACATAAAACATGTGAGCATCGCATGCATGTGACCAATAGGGCCTGAGCTATAGCCTATAATAATCACATCAATAAATTGGTTATAACTAACTTCGAACATAGTAATGTCGACAGCAAAATGGATGTGGAGGACGTGAAAAATACATTGGAAATGGGTGAATGTTTACTGGTTGCTCAGGAGGGAAAGGGGAAGTCAGATGTGTGGAAGACATGTGACTTAGTTGTAGAAACTACAGGAGATCCAGATAAAGGAGGGTATAGGAACAAGCACTGCGTGAGTATAATGCGTACCAAACTGTTGCTGTTAGATTACAATATTATTTTTACTGACCATTTGGGACAGTGTGAACACTAAATAAATAAGTGTAACAGAGAGTCTCTTCTAACACCAAAAAAATAAATATATAAAGTCTTTATCACAGCTCCCTTTGTTATTTAATTTTAAAACTAAAATGCTTGATTGCATTTCACATCATTAATGTCTCGTATGCTGTGTGATGGCATGAACGAATGAATGATTGATTGATAGATACAGTAGCCTATATATTGAATTATAGGCCTAAATCAGTTACGGTATTAAGACTAAACAGGATTCGCTCTTAAGGTCTACAGCTCGATGGTGGTTATACAAGGAAACTATACGAAGACTACTAATGATAATGACATTACTTATTATTATAATGAGGATCATAATAATAACAACAATAATGAGATCAAGGAAAAGGGAAGGTTTTTTCTACAATTTGGAACAGTGTAAACACTAAATAAATGAAATAATACCAGAGGCTGGTCTCACGAAAGAAAACGGGTAAAGTCTTTATTACAGCAAAGCAAAGATTAAAAACAGACCATCTGTGATATTGTTGCGTGAGGCTTGGTGCTCACAGAATCAGTAGGCTATTAAACACACACTCAAACAGGCAACAGAAGCAGCTTCTGTCTTATTTCTGTACATGCATATGGATGATTTAGAAAGCCAGGCACATTTAGCAGTTAGGTTGTTGATTATAGACCTAATTAAGTTGGGGTTTCCTCTCTCCTCTTAGACAATAAGGCAAGGGCTGTTTTCTCATCTCCTAACTCTGCTGCTGCCTCCGCCACATTGTTCTCAACACCAATATGCTGGTTAACTTTGTTATGATGCACATAGCAACATGGTCTAGGAAACGTCGCAATAAAACAGCGTACTGATATGTTTCAGAACCGTGGACAACGACCACTATCCAGCGAGGGAGAATGCACGTTTGTTAGAAAATAATTGTTCTTACATAATATAACCACATACAATTTCAGTAGCACGTCTTATACTGACGGACTGTGCCACCCCCACGGCTTCCACAATGGATCAGTCCACTCAGACAGGCGCCAATCAGACGGGTGTCAGGTACACCATGATAAAAAAAGTTTTTTTGCTACTGCTCAAGTAAAGAAATCTCAGTCGACCAACAGCCTACAGACCAAACAATCGACCAGTGAACTAAACGGGGTCAGTCGTAATTCCCAGTCATGTGAAATCCAGATTAGGGCCTAATGATTTTATTTCAATTGACTGATTTCCTTATATGAACAGTAATTCAGCAAAATATTTGAAATTGTTGCGTTTAAATTTTTTTATATTATAAACCAGGTACTACGGGTCCTGTATGCTGATAGGCTGAAACAGCATTCCAGCAATTTGTAATGTCAGATAAAATATACCACTGCTATAATGCAAAAAAAATTGTTTATTGTTCAATTTATGTTGGTAACCAGTTTATAATTCCTCCTATAGGTCTCGAGAAATTCTGAAACGGATCATTAATTCACATTTGATCTACATCAAATCTTAAAAGTTATTCCCAGATGTGTCCCCCAAAAATGTTACCCAATTTTTAAGTGATAAGGCAGTGAACAGCAAGACTAGCGAGTTAATAATTGGGACATATTACATTTCTCACAAAAGGCAACAAAGCTTTATTTTTTTATTTGAAATTAAATGGCTTTGAGGTGGATTCATTTTCACATTAATGTAGTCAACTGGACTTCAATAATCAAAACCCTGGGAGTCCAACTGTGGGTTTCAAACATACTGATAGAAACACCATGAAGGGAAGCGGTTTCTGTTTTACTTTAGGGAAAACACTCAAAGGACTTCCGATAGGTTTATTTCTAATGAAACTGCACTTCATTTTGAACTTCTACAATCCTCAAATCCACTTCTCTGTGATCTGCATGCAGAGAGGGAATCAGAGCAGGATGCCAAAAACATCTCCTCTCCATGGAGGCTCTCTTAATAACTTCATGTCAATCTGAATCACACTCAGACAGAGATGAGAACTCAGAACGGTAGTGAATCATTCTGTCAGACACTGCAGAGGTAGTTCATGAGAGTGAGAAAGAGGATATGTAGTTCTGTAAATGTATGTACTTCTGTCCTTGAGCTGTTCTTGTCTATGTCATTCTGTATTATGTTTCATGTGTTGTGTTGGACCCCAGGAAGAGTAGCTGCTGCTTTTGCAACAGCTAATGGGATCCCAATAAAATACCAAAAGATACAGGTAGTACTAGTGGGAAAGAGCAGGTTAGAAGGAGGCTATTAGTTCCTTAATAATTGTGTTTCACTGTCTCTTACTGTCTCCATATTGGTTTTGTTTAAATGCCATGCAAAACCTAGTCAATTACACTGTAGAGTAGACAGAACATATTTTACATTTCTGGTTAAAAGCAGTGCTGAGGCACTGAGAAGACAGAGGAAGCACTAGCCTTACCATCCAGCACCAGAAGAGTGGCTCCTGTCTCTTCCACTCCAGGTAGGCCTCCAACAGCTGACTGAGAGTCTGTAGACGCTCCACCTCCTGCAACACACAGACAGACAGGGGACATTCTTTTAACCCAGCCTGCCTCAACCACTGTCAAACACACACAGACAGACAGGGGACATTCTTTTAACCCAGCCTGCCTCAACCACTGTCAAACACACACAGACAGACAGGGGACATTCTTTTAACCCAGCCTGCCTCAACCACTGTCAAACACACAGACAGGAGACATTTAGCTCATAATTAATGCTCTCAAAAATCTTCATTGGTTTAACCTGCCTGTCTTGTCTTCCTCAAAACATGTTTATTTGATTTCATCTGCTAGTGAGCTGAGCTCTATGGCCTACTTTAGTTTCTGCCAGGCATGTTTCCCTCTGAGTGTTACTCCATCTCCCCAGGTAGTTACTGCCTCTCCATTGTGTATTTTTCTGGTGTGGCTAATAATATATGACATTTAGGAGATGCTTTTATCCATAGCGACTTATAGTCATGCGTGTATACATTTTAAGTACAGGTGGTCCCGGGAATCAAACCCACTACCCTGGTGTTGCATGTGCTATTCTCTACCAACTAGCGTTACACGGTATACCGAAAACCTCTGTACTTTTTCACTACAAAAAAATGGTTCGATACTAGAATTTTTGTTACGTTTGGTACTTTTGTCAAATGTGTTTCACGTGATTGAGAGGATCAAGTCTGTCTGTCAGTGCAGCCCCTTTATAGTGTGAAGAGCAAAGTTTCTGCTCCACTACCTCACCCATTGCTAGAGCTGTCTGGGCTGCATTAGCGCCCCACTCATGATGCACAGAAGTTAACATGATTGAATACTTGAACACTTACAATGCAAGACGATACCGGTAGCTTCCAGCTTTAATTGTAGGGAAACTTTCATTGCTAGCTTAGGCTACAGCTGAATTCACTACCCTAGTACTTTGTTATGATCATATGCTGATTACATAATATATGCTGATTTCAAAGCTGATTGTCACCAAAAACTTTTTTAATTCACTTGGTCTCCCTCACCACCAAAAACTCATTCACTCCCTCGCCTTCTGTCTGGTTTCCACTAGGTTCCATAGCTAAAGTCAGATTCCATAGCCACGTTCTGCCTTGCAAATGACCTCAATCATTTCTTAAAGAGACTACACACTTTCATAAAATAAGAGATTGCTTCTTCTATGCAAATGTTGTTGATCAGTACAATAAAATATTGCATACTATTGAATACTATGCATTAGCCTGTATTGTGAATAGACCTAGGCTACATCTTGATTTACCCATTTATCTGTTATAAAAAAATATATAAAAAAAATTGTACCCCTTTTTTGTGGTATCCAATTAGTAGTTACAGTCTTGTCTCATCGATGCAACTCCCATACGGACTCGGGAGAGGCAAAGGTTGAGAGCCATGCGTCCTCCGAAACACGACCCTGCCAAGCCGCACTGCTACTTGACACACTGCTTGCTTAACCCGGAAGCCAGCTGCACCAATGTGTTGGAGGAAACATCGTACAACTGGCGACCGAAGTCAGATCGCAGGCGAAGGGCCCGCCGCAAGGAGTTGCTAGAGCACGACGGGACAAGGAAATCCTGGCCGGCCAAACTCTCCCCTAACCCGGAAGACACTGGGCCAATTGTGCGCCGCCTCATGGGTCTCTTGGTCACAGCCGGCTGTGACACAGCCTGGGATCGAACACAGTGCTGTAGTGATGCCTCAAGCACTACAAAGCAGTGCCTTAGACCTCTGCGCCACTCGGGAGATTTACCCAGTTTATCAATATAGAGATTTATCATTCAAATAAATGATTACCATTATGTTGTTTTGTATTTAGTCAAATTTTATGTATGATTGTATAATTGATTCAATTAATGCATACATGGCTGTCTCAAAGAAATATGCAATGATAATTGAATGAAAAAGATGCCCAACGACTGAAGAGCGGCAGGTAGCCTAGTGGTTAGAGCGTTGGGCCAGTACCTGAAAGGTTGCTTGATCTAATTCCCGAGCTAACAAGGTAAAAATCTGTCATTTTGCCCCTGAACAAGGCAGTTAA
The DNA here is from genome assembly GCF_002021735.2 of Oncorhynchus kisutch. Classification (NCBI taxonomy): domain Eukaryota; kingdom Metazoa; phylum Chordata; class Actinopteri; order Salmoniformes; family Salmonidae; genus Oncorhynchus; species Oncorhynchus kisutch. Next base: position 13,464,621 of record NC_034187.2, read on the forward strand.
TCCATTGTTCCTAGGCCTTCATTGTAATTAAGAATTTGTTCTTAAATAAAAAGAGAGCAGTAGCTGAGTGTGTCTGGATCAATTGCCATTCTGTGACTTTGGCTAATCCACCTTTTTTTGTGGTATTGAGTATCGTGATACTAAACCTGGTATCGAAATCAAAAATATGGTATTGTGACAACACTACTACCAACTGAGCTACAGAGGACACCAGAGCTCCTGCACTGCCTCCCTGGCTGGCATTGGTACAAAGCACTGTTTCGGTCAAAGGCTAAGTAAAGGTACAGGATGATCCTCCCTGTGGAGCTTTCCAGCTATTAAAGAAACAAAGTAGTAGAGATCTCTCTCTCTCTCCCTCTCCCTCTCTGGCATTGCACATCACTCACATCTCTCCCAGGAGGGCTGCACCAGGGCCTTCACTACTTATAGTGTCAAAACACACTCTGGGAGGCACAGGCTCTTTGGTCATGTCTAGATTTTTCTTTCCCTCCCTTTTCAGAAAACAAGCACTCAAAAATAAATCTTTCTCCTCGTCTCTCCTCGTGCCCTTCCTAGGACTGACTCCCACTGCAACAAACTGTGCCCTAAGAAACACCTGTTACATGGTGAGGATGTACCCCTTAAACCCTACTGCTTAAAAGATCTCTCACTGTAAGGAAAAGGCTTCTGTTCCTCAACCAACAGATTTCTAAAGCGTGGAGAGATACAGTGGAGGAAGGATATCCTTTTACCCACCAGCAATGTTTGCAAGAACTCTTTACAAAGAGGAAATAGGTATACTGTGCCTCTCCTTCCTCATCTGTGATCTGTGGTTTGCCTGTGTCTAGTGATGGTAGCTGTGTTGAACATGATGGGGACAGGGGCAGGAGGACCTGTCACCTTTTTCAGGGCAGTTGAGCACATGCTGTGATGGTCATCAGAAGAGGGCTGGGAGGTGGACGTGGAGGGCATTGTGCTGGAGGAAAGGACCTAAAAAAATACGAGTCAGAGGCTATGGTGGTTATCCATTTCACCAGAACACACAGATTGAGAGACATTGGAACAAACCAGTATGACGATAATGATGTTCACACTCCATTGGTTGCATTATTGTGAAGTGTCTTTTGGGTTTTTAGAAAAGTGTTTTAAAAATGAGAAGTATTATTACGGTCCAGGTTGAATGACTTGCCTGGTGAAGGAGTCTAGCTCTTTCCTCTTGAATGGAGAGCAACCTCCGCCACTGGAACCTGAGTTTCCCATACTGCCATTGGAGTCTCCTGAGGAGTCCGTCTTCCTTCAGGTCTCCTTGGCCATCTACATCCCCAAGGGAGCCTCCCTCTCTGGGGCTACTCAGTGAGATCTGAGATAAATCAAATGTGATTTCTCACATCTGCCGAATACAACAGGTGTAGACCTTACAGTGAAATGCTTACTTACAAGCCCTTAACCACCAACGCAGTTAAGAAAAATATGTGTTAATAACCTCTTGAAGCTAGGGGGCACTATTTTTTATTTTTGGAAAAATAACGTTCCCAAAGTAAATGGCCTATTTCTCAGGACCAGATGCTAGAATATGCATATAATTGACAGCTTAGGATAGAAAACTCTAAAGTTTACAAAACTGTAAAAAATATTGTCTGTGAGTATAACAGAACTGATATTGCAGGCGAAAGCCTGAGAAAATTCCAATCAGGAAGTGACTCTTATTTTGAAAGCTCTGTGTTCCTATGCATCCCTATTGACCATTGAAACGGATATCAACCAGATTCCTTTTTCTATGGCTTCCCTAAGGTGTCTACAGCCTTTAGACGTAGTTTCAGGCCTTTATTTTGAAGAATGAGCGTGAACGACCACATTACGTAAGTGGTTAGGTGGGGGCTCTGAGTGATTTTTGCGCAAAGAGGCGGCCATTGTTCCTCCCGGTCCTAGTGAAAAGCCAACTGTCCCGGTTGATATATTATTGAATAGATATTTGAAAAACACCTTGAGGATTGATTATAAAAAACGCTTGACATGTTTCTGTCGACATTATGGATATAATTTGGAATATTTGTCTGCGTTGTTATTTCCGGTGGATTCCTGGGCATAACGCACCAAACTAACGGAGGTATTTGGATATAAAAAATATCTTTATGGAACAAAAGGAACATTTGCTGTCTAACTGGGAGTCTCGTGAGTGAAAACATCCAAAGATCATCAAAGGTAAACGGTTAATTTGATTGGTTTTCTGATTTTCGTGACCAAGCTTCCTGATGCTAAGTGTACATAATGCTATGCTATCGATAAACTTACACAAACGCTTGTATTGCTTTTGCTGTAAAGCATAATTTCAAAATCTGAGACGACAGGGTGATTAACAAAAGGCTAAGCTGTGTTTCGCTATATTTCATGAATATGAAAGACTTACAGAAAACGTTTGACCTCTGTCATTGCCAACAAAGGGTATATAACAAAGTATTTAGAAACTTTTGTAGGTGACCAAATACTTATTTTCCACCATAATTTGCAAATAAATTCATTACAAATCATTTTTTTTTCTCATTTTGTCTGTTATAGTTGAAGTGTACCTATGATGAAAATTACAGGCCTCTCATCTTTTTAAGTGGGAGAACTTGCACAATTGGTGGCTGACTAAATACTTTTTTGCCCCACTGTATATGGACATAAATGAACTTTATCGAACATTCATTGTGGAACTGGGATTCCTGGGAGTGCATTCTGATGAAGAGCATCAAAGGTAAGTGAATATTTATAATGCTATTTCTGACTTCTGTGGACTCCACAACATGGCAGATATTTGAATTTGGCGCCCTGCAATTTCACTGGGTGTGTTCCCAAACAGGTTAAAGAGCAACCATAAAATAACAGTAGTGAGGCTATATATAGGGGGTACTGGTACAGAGTCAATGTGAGTGGGCACCGGTTAGTTGAGAGAATTATGTACATGTAGGTAGAGGTAAAATGACAACGCAAATAGTCTGGGTAACCACCAGCTGCTCAGGAGTCTTACGGCTTGGGGGTAGAAGCTATTAAGAAGCCTCTTGGACCTAGACTTGGTGCTCCGGGAGGGGACTGAGCATGCACACCTGAGGGGCCCCCATGTTGAGGATCAGCATGGCAGATGTGTTGTTGCCTACCCTTACCATGTGATCGAGTTGCAGAGGTGTTTAGTCCCAGGGTCCTTAGATTAGTGATGAGCTTTGAGGGCAGGAGTGCCTTTACCTCACCCTCTGACAATCACGACCAAAGGCTTGAGTCTAAAGAGTAAAGGTTTGTCTGGAGGGCACTCCACAAGATAGATCCATCTCAACATCTCCAAAGTGGAGGGATCATAGGGTAATTACAAGTCATCTTTAAATATTCATGGAATTTTGAATGATTTTCAGATTAGGGTGATTGGTGGGTTAAGTGTTTAAGACCAGAACGTAAGAGACTAATTCTAATTTATTTATGAGAAAGGGGGAAATGTTTTTTTGTTCTCTCATCTCCTTCCACTTACAGACATGGATTTCTAGTTCTATTGAGTCAGAAGCTCATCATCAGTAGAACAACACTGCCACCTGCTAGACAAATATGGCACTGCCACTTCAAATCAGTGTAAAAACAAAAATATTTTACTTTTGTTAATACGGGTGGATTTAATTCATACACAAAACATATTTTGCTGTAAGACTTGAAAAAGAATGTCACCGTGGGTGGGAGTGAGAGGATATCCAGCTCCAGGGATCTTGCTCTCAGCAGGGCCTCCAGCATGCTCCCTGAAGACAACACCCACCCAAACGCCACCAGCAGCTCTCGGCTCCCAACTTCACTCCTGGGACGGAGCCCGGCAGTCGTCACAACAATCCAGCTGGCACCGTAACCACACTGCCAGAGTGCCTCTCTCACATGACTGTCTGCAGAGACACAATCACAATGATTAATTGAAGACAGAGTATGAAATGGACATAATAGCTACAATGGACACTATTCATACAGCATACGCACTCCTCCATAAATAATTACACTTACCCAAGTCTGAAAGTGTTGTGCAAGAACATTCCAGTAGCAGTGTTTTCAGAAGAACACTATGAAGGAGCTTCCAGAACTCCACCACCTGAAATACACATTCCAAGGTAAGCAACCACCTGATGACTAAAGGAGATAAACAAATATCCCTCCTGTCATATGATAGAGCTCTGGTCCAAGGACATGCATCTATCAGCGCACTGAGTGCAGCCCCTTGATAGTGTGAAGAGCAAAGTGACTGCTCCACTTAACACACAGCTGACTGGTTATACGCTGTATCAGCAGGATTTCGTAGCTGTCTACATAGCATCACATACCGATGCTGGCACTAAAACCGCACTCAATGAGCTGTATTCCGCAATAAGCAAACAGAAAAATGCTCATCCAGAGGCGGCGCTCCTAATGGTCGGGGACTGTAATACAGGGAAACTTAAATATGTTTTACCAAATTTTTATCAGCATGTAAAATGTGCAAACAAAGGGAAAAAAACTCGAGACCACCTTTACTCTACACACAGAGACGTGTACAAAGCTCTCCCTTGCCCTCCATTTGGCAAACCCTTGGACTAAATACCTCCCTCTGCATCTGGATCCTGGACTTCCTGACAGGCCGCCCCCAGGTTGTAAGGGTAGGTAACAACACATTCGACACACTGATCCTCAACACAAGGACCCCTCAGTGGTGCGTGCTTAGTCCCCTCCTATACTCCCTGTTCACTCATGACTGCACAGACAGACACGACTCCAACATCATTGAGTTTTCCGATGATACAACAGTGGTAGGCCTGATCACCGACAAGACAGCCTACAGGGAGGTCGTCAGAGACCTGGCTGTGTGGTGCCAGGACAACAACCTCTCCCTCAATGTGTTCAAGACAAAGGAGATGATTGTGGACTACAGGAAAAAGAGGACCGAGCACGCCCCCATTCTTATCGACAGGGCCGTTGAGGAGCAGGTTGAGAGCCTCAAGTCCCTTGGTGTCCACACCAACAAACTAACATGGTCCAAGCACACCAAGACAGTCGTGAAGAGGGCACATCACCAACAAACTAACATGGTCCAAGCACACCAAGACAGTCGTGAAGAGGGCACAACAAAACCTATTCCCCCTCAGTAGACTGAAAAGATTTGGCATGGGTCCTCAGATCCTCAAAAGGTTCTACAGCTCACCATGGTGATGGTTGCATCACTGCCTGGTATGGCAACTGCTCGGTCTCCGGCCGTAAGGCATTACAGAGGGTAATGCGTACGGGCCAGTACATCACTGGGGCCAAGCTTCTTGCCATCCAGGACCTCTATACCAGGTGGTGTCAGAGGAAGACCCTAAAAATTGTCAAAGACTCCAGCCACCCTAGTCATAGACTGTTCTCTCTGCAACCACACAGCAAGCGGTACTGGAGCGCCATGTCTAGGTCCAAGAGGCTTCTAAACAGATTCTACCCCCAAGTCATAAGACTCCCAAACATCTAATCAAATGGATACCCAGACTATTTGCATTTCCTGCCCCTTTTACGCCGCAGCTACTCTCTGTTATGATCTATGCATAGTCACTTTTATAACTCTACCTACATGTACACTACCGGTCAAAAGTTTTAGAACAACTACTTATTCAAGGGTTTTTCTTTATTTTTAATATTTTCTACATTATAGAATAATCGTGAAGACTTCAAAACTATGAAGAAATATATGGAATCACGTAGTAACCAAAAAAAAGTGTTAAATCAAAAATATTTCATATTTGAGATTCTTCAATTAGCCACCCTTTGCCTTGATGACAGCTTTGCACACTCTTGGCATTCTCTCAACCAGCTTCATGAGGTAGTCACCTGGAATGCATTTCAATTAAAAGTTATTTGCTTCTTAATGTGATTGAGCCAATCAGTTGCGTTGTGATAAGGTAAGGGGGGTATACAGAAGATAGACCTATTTGGTAAAAGACCAAGTCCATATGATGGCAAGAACAGCTCAAATAAGCAAAGAGAAATGACAGTCCATCATTACTTTAAGACATGAAGGTCAGTCAAAACAAAAAATTAAAAAAAACTTTTAATGTTTCTTCAAGTGCAGTTGGAAAAACCATCAAGCGCTATGATGAAACTGGCTCTCATGAGGACCGCCACAGGAAAGGAAGAGACGGAGTTACCTCTGCTGCAGAGGATAAGATCATTAGTGTTACCAGCCTCAGAAATTGCAGCCCAAATAAATGCTTCACAGAGTTAAAGTAACACACATCTCAACATCAACTGTTCAGAGGAGACTGTGTGAATCAGGCCTCCATGGTCAAATTGCTGCAAAGAAACCACTACTAAAGGACACCAATACGAAGAAGAGACTTGCTTGGGCCAAGAAACACAAGCAATGGACATTAGACCGGTGGAAATTTGTCCTTTGTTCCGGAGTCCAAATTGGAGATTTTTGGTTCTAACCGCCGTGTCTTGTGGGTGAACAGATGATCTTCGCATGTGTATTTCCCACCGTGGACTCACCTTTCCTCCCGTGGACTCACCTTCAATACTACCCTGATCAGCTTATTCTGGGCTATCTGGAGCTTCCCCTTCATACATTTAGATAAGCCCCCAAACCAGGAAGTACTATCATAGTCAAAATGGCATTGAATGTGGGCAGTAACTAGCACTTTCATGGAGTCCTTATCAAGCAGCTTGGACTTTCTAGCCAAAAATTTAGTCCTGGCATTAACCTTCCCTAGCACCTTATTGGCCATGCTCACACCTCCCAAGCTTGCTGGTGTCACTGTCTGTGATTTATTTAGAAGTCAAGGCACACTTCACCAGCATGGCTACCACAGCATTCTGCAGCGATACACCATCCCATCTGGTTTGGGCTTAGTGTGACTGTCATTTGTTTTTAAACAGGACAATGACCCAACACACATCAAGGCTGTGTAAGGACTATTTGTGTAAGGACTATTTGACCAAGTGATGGAGTGCTGCATCAGATGACCTGGCCTCCACAATCCCCCAATTTCAACCAAATTGAGATGGTTTGGGATTGGTCGGACCGCAGAGTGAAGGAAAAGCAGCCAACAAGTGCTCAGCATATGTGGGAACTCCTTCAAGATTTTTGGAAAAACATTTCAGCTGAAGCTGGTTGAGAAAATGCCAAGAGTGTGCTAAGCGGTCTTCTAGGTAAAGGGTGGCTACTTGAATAATTTTGATTTGTTTAACACCTTTTTGGTTACTACATGATTGATTCCATGTGTTATTCAATAGTTTTGATGTCTTCACTATTATTATTATACAATGTAGAAAGTAGTAAAAAGAAACACCTTTGAATGAGTAGGTGTTCTAAACCTTTTGACCGGTAGTGTACATATTACCTCAAATACCTCGACTAACCAGTGCCCACGCACATTGACTCTGTACCGGTACCCCCTGTATATAGTCTCACTATTGTTATTTTACTGCTGCTCTTTAACTACTTGTTACTTTTATTTCTTATTCTTATCCGTATTTTTTAAACTGTATTGTTGTTTAGGGGCTTGTAAGTAAGCATTTCACTGCTAGGTCTACACCTGTTGTATTCGGCGTATGTGACAAGTAAAATTTAATTTGACAAAAGTGGTCCAGCACTAGTAACATCTGTACTTCGACGAGCTTCAAATGTATACTGAATCCAGTCACTATACAGCTCAACAACTCACCACATCCTCTCCTTTGTTAAACTTAGCCCGTCTGAACGTTTCTGCACTTGGTACACACTCCAAACCTAGTGAATATAGAAGTTTACAAAGTGATTCAATCACTTCTTTCGCTTTGACACTCTTATCACGTTGCATTTTAAACTTTGTGGACAAATCGATTCTTCAACTTGCCCGGTGACGCTAAAAACTTCCGGGTAGTACAGTCGTCATAGGTTCACTTCCGTATTTGGGTACATCTACACGTCTGATTGGGTAGTAAATGTAATGGAACTGTACGACGTGTTTGTAAATTCACTCTGGAGTGCCAGAGTGCACTCGTAATATTCAGGGCGTTGTTAGATTGTCAGTTTATAAATTCAGAGCATTTCGCTCTTGGAGTGTTCAGAGCGCACACTGGACGCTCTGGCCGAGGAGAATGGTTGATCCGAGCGTACTGACCTCAGAACGGCAGTAAAGCACCCAAACTAACTGGCTAAAGTTGACTAGCTATTCCCAGACACAAATGAGAGAACACATCACTCTGACCATTTTCCTCACCCTAGCAGAGCTGGTTAGGCTGTTTTAATGTTATCTAGAGCAGTTGGTGACTGTAACTGTTCTGCTGGCGACAATTTAATAAAGTTTTTTTTTTGGGGGGGGGGGGGTTATAGACGCCGGTCATATTCAACGGGTTTTGAGCGTTTGTAATTTCATCAGTTATCTTGTGCTCTGGCACACTCAGAAGAGAGTGCTCTGAAATTGGACTAGATAGCCAGAGTGAATGGAATGTATGATTGTACCCCTAATCAAAGCTGATAAACTACACTAAACAAAATATAAATGCAACATGTAAAGTGTTGGTACCCTGCTCAAATATTTTACATGCACAAAAGGGATATTTCTCTCAAATGTTGTGTGCACATTTGTTTACTTCCCTGTTAGTGAGCACTTCTCATTTGCCAAGAGAATCCATCCGCACATAAAGAAGCTGATTAATAAATAGCATGATCATTACACAGGTGCACCTTGTGCTGGGGACAAAAGGCCACAAAATGTGCAGTTTTGTCACACAACACAATGCCACAATGTCTCAAGGGTACATGCAATTGACATGCTGAATGCAGGAATCTCCACCAGTTATTGCCAGAGAATTTAATGTTCTGAAACAAAGCTGAACATGTTACAGTTCTTCCATGGCCTGCATACTCACCAGACATGTCCCCCATTGAGCATGCTTAGGATGCTCTGGATTGACGTGTATGACAGCGTGCTCCAGTTCCCGCCAAAATATCCAGCAAATTCGCACAGGCATTGAAGAGGAGTGGGAAAACATTTCAGTTTTGCCAACTCCTCAGTAAGGAAGGTATCTATTGGTTGTCCTAAAAGTCGCTAAATGACGGCATCGCCTAATTTGCATAATTGGCCATGGTCATGTAATTGTGATGGATGCTGAAGGAGAGAGTACTAACTTTGTGGGAGACAAAAAAAAGTGAGTAAAAAAACACCCTAAATATGTTTAGAACGACAAATGAACTTTCTTCTGTCGATTCGTTTTTTTTAAATGTCACAATTCCAACCCTCCTCCTTTATCCAGGCAAGTGACTCAAAAGAGACACTCTGGCAGAGCTAGATTTCATAGATGTGATATGAACACCGCAATAACAAGAGTAGACTTACTTATTGTTTATACCTGAATACATTACGCCATTGTCTTGTCAAATAATCGTGTATGTACATATTTATAATGCCCTCATGAAAGAACCCCATAGAACACCACAAAACATGACTTCAATAGTTTTTAATGCAACATACCAAATTTCAACATTTAAAATGCCATTTAAAAAAAATCATAAATCTCTCTATATATTTATTTTATACAAAACATGCCTAATAATATACAAACTTAAGAAAAAAAAGTGCTATTAGCTAAGACGTTTTAAAATACAGTATTCCTCCATGCACAGAAAATACTTCAAATTGTTCTCCCCTGGCCTTCCCCCCGTTTTGTGTGCAACCTCATATTCCTCCTTGAAGGCTGCATACAGGTCCGAATCTAACGTCCTTTATGCATACAGGTCCGAATCTAACGTCCTTTATGCATACAGGTCCGAATCTAACGTCCTTTATGCATACAGGTACGAATCTAACGTCCTTTATGCATACAGGTCCGAATCTAACGTCCTTTATGCATACAGGTCCGAATCTAACGTCCTTTATGCATACAGGTCCGAATCTAACGTCCTTTATGCATACAGGTCCGAATCTAACGTCCTTTATGCATACAGGTCCGAATCTAACGTCCTTTATGCATACAGGTCCGAATCTAACGTCCTTTATGCATACAGGTTCGAATCTAACGTCCTTTATGCATACAGGTCCGAATCTAACGTCCTTTATGCATGCAAGCCGAGTGAGAGGTCCTTTACGCATGCAAGCCGAGTGCGAGGTCCTTTACGCATGCAAGCCGAGTGCGAGGTCCTTTACGCATGCAAGCCGAGTGCGAGGTCCTTTACGCATGCAAGCCGAGTGCGAGGTCCTTTACGCATGCAAGCCGAGTGCGAGGTCCTTTATGCATGCAAGCCGAGTGCGAGGTCCTTTATGCATGCAAGACGAGTGCGAGGTCCTTTATGCATGCAAGCCGAGTGCGAGGTCCTTTATGTATGCAAGCCGAGTGCGAGGTCCTTTACGCATGCAAGCCGAGTGCGAGGTCCTTTACGCATGCAAGCCGAGTGTGAGGTCCTTTATGCATGCAAGCCGAGTGTGAGGTCCTTTATGCATGCAAGCAGAGTGTGAGGTCCTTTATGCATTCAAGCCGAGTGCGAGGTCCTTTACGCATGCAAGCCGAGTGTGAGGTCCTTTATGCATGCAAGCCGAGTGTGAGGTCCTTTATGCATGCAAGCAGAGTGTGAGGTCCTTTATGCATTCAAGCCGAGTGCGAATCAGGAAGCGTGAGAAAATAAGACCATCAGCACCCATACAAAAATGTAAATGTGCTTTTTGGAGCAGGGCATCAACATGCACATAGCCCGCCTTGGTTGGTTGCTTAAAAATAAATACAAAATGTCTTGCTCACGAATGGGAATGTAACCTTGTCCCCAGGCTAGAGAGCCGGCTGATAGACAAGACCAATGGGCATGTACCTTATAGAATGTTTGTGTAGTTACCTCAGAGGAGGCTGTTTCATAAGTGCAACAGTGACATACAGTGGGGCAAAAAAGTATTTAGTCAGCCACCAATTGTGCAAGTTCTCCCACTTAAAAAGATGAGAGGCCTGTAATTTTCATCATAGGTACACTTCAACTATGACAGACAATATGAGGAAAAAAAATCCAGAAAATTACATTGTAGGATTTTTAATGAATTTATTAGCAAATTATGGTGGAAAATACATATTTGGTCACCTACAAACAAGCAAGATTTCTGGCTCTCACAGACCTGTAACTTCTTCTTTAAGAGGCTCATCTGTCCTCCACTCGTTACCTGTATTAATGGCACCTGTTTGAACTTGTTATCAGTATAAAAGACCCCTGTCCACAACCTCAAACAGTCAAACTCCCATCTCCACTATGGCCAAGACCAAAGAGCTGTCAATGGACACCAGAAACAAAATTGTAGACCTGCACCAGGCTGGGAAGACTGAATCTGCAATAGGTAAGCAGCTTGGTTTGAAGAAATCAACTGTGGGAGCAATTATTAGGAAATGGAAGACCACTGATAATCTCCCTCGATCTGGGGCTCCACGCAAGATCTTACCCTGTGGGGTCAAAATGATCACAAGAACGGTGAGCAAAAATCCCAGAACCGCACGGGGGGACCTAGTAAATGACCTGCAGAGAGCTGGGACCAAAGTAACAAAGCCTACCATCAGTAACACACTACGCCGCCAGGGACTCAAATCCTGCAGTGCCAGACGTGTCCCCCTGCTTAAGCCAGTACATGTCCAGGCCCATCTGAAGTTTGCTAGAGAGCATTTGGATGATCCAGAAGAAGATTGGGAGAATGTCATATGGTCAGATGAAACCAAAATATAACTTTTTGGTAAAAAGTCAACTCGTCGTGTTTGGAGGACAAAGAATGCTGAGTTGCATCCAAAGAACACCATACCTACTGTGAAGCATGGGGGTGGAAACATCAGGCTTTGGGGCTGTTTTTCTGCAAAGGGACCAGGACGACTGATCCGTGTAAAGGAAAGAATGAATGGGGCCATGTATCGTGAGATTTTGAGTGAAAACCTCCTTCCATCAGCAAGGGCATTGAAGATGTTAAGTGGCTGGGTCTTTCAGCATGACAATGATCCCAAACACACCGCCCGAGCAACAAAGGAGTGGCTTCGTAAGAAGCATTTCAAGGTCGTGGAGTGGCCTAGCCAGTCTCCAGATCTCAACCCCATAGAAAATCTTTGGAGGGAGTTGAAAGTCCGTGTTGCCCAGCAACAGCCCCAAAACATCACTGCTCTAGAGGAGACCTGCATGGAGGAATGGGCCAAAATACCAGCAACAGTGTGTGAAAACCTTGTGAAGACTTACAGAAAACGTTTGACCTCTGTCATTGCCAACAAAGGGTATATAACAAAGTATTGAGATAAACTTTTGTTAAAATACGTATTTTCCACCATAATTTGCAAATAAATTCATTAAAAATCATACAATGTGATTTTTCTGGATTTTTTTTCTCATTTTGTCTGTCATAGTTGAAGTGTACCTATGATGAAAATTACAGGCCTCTCATCTTTTTAAGTGGGAGAACTTGCACAATTGATGGTTGACTAAATACTTTTTTGCCCCACTGTACATACATCAAACATTGTAACTGTACTAACTCTTTCGTATTACTTTTTATTTCATGAAATCCATGGAGCTGTAAAAGTTTCAGCAATGTGCTTCTATGAGAGGTCATCTCCCAACCAGTGGAATGAGCTTATTCAACATCTAAAAAGAGATCAAATAGGATAATAGGATATTGCCTGGTGGATTGATTCTCAATGATGCTGGTATAGAAACCATTTCAATAAAAATATTTTTAAAACAACAATCTGTAAACTGTAAGAGATTAAATAGAATGTGTTAACTGTCTCCCTCGTCATCATCATCCGCCTTGATCACTGGGTTCCCTAAAGAGGAGAGATGGAGACCAAAGCTGTAAGGATTGTTTGACACATCAATAGCAAAAACTACTGAAATAAGCAATGTGAAATGACAGCAGGCTGTTCTATACGGAGCCACACTATTTAAAGATAGGCTCAAAATAATGTACTTTGGATCAGCCCGATAGTAAGTAAGTAGCTTAGGATGACATCAATACAGTCCTAGGAATATAGCATCCTATTAGAGAAAACAAATAGAAGGTGGACAATCTTACCATCTAGTTTCTTCAGCTTGGGCAGCCTCTTGGTGGCCTCATCTAGCCAGTTCCCCTCAGCGGAGTACTTCTCCTCCAGGGGGTTTCCAACAAACACCATGTCCACTAAGGATGGAAGGTCAGCTAGCTTCACGAACTCAGCTGTAATGGAAAACCACAGTTGTAATGGCGACCATCAAACATGTTATCAGAATTGACTTTATTCATGAGGCAGGCATGATAATGAGGATATTACCATTGTAATTACCACTCTAAGGTGGGACATTTTTTCCACCGTCCACAACACAGAAGTGACTGTGCATGCAACCACAAACAGTGTAGTGTAGCTAACATCAAAATCAAATCACATTTTATTAGTCGCGTACACAGTTTAGCAGGTGTTATGGTGGGTGCAGCGAAATGCTTATCTTCCTAGTTCGTATTGATCAATGCAGTAAATATCAACACACACACACACACACACACATACACAATAACCAAAAATGTAAAACAATCACAAATTTAGTACAGCAGGAGATATATAAATAGTACAGTTGAAGTCAGAAGTTTACATACACCTTAGCCAAATACATTTAAACTCAAATTCCTGACATTTAATCAGAGTAAAAAGTCCCTATCTTAGGTTAGTTAGGATCACCACTTTACTTTAAGAATGGGAAATGTCAGAATAATAGGAGAGAAAATGATTTATTTCAGCTTTTATTTCTTTCATCATATTCCCAGTGTGTCAGAAGTTTACATACACTTAATTTGTATTTGGTCGCATTGCCTTTTAAATGCCTGAAGGTACCACGTTCATCTGTACAAACAATAGTACGCAAGTATAAACACCATGGGACACACAGCCGTCATACCGTTCAGGAAGGAGACGCGTTCTGTCTCCTAGAGATGAATGTACTTTGGTGCAAAAAGTGCAAATCAATCCCAGAGCAACAGCAAAGGACCTTGTGAAGATGCTGGTGGAAACGGGTACAAAAGCATCTATAGCCACAGTAAAACAAGTCCTATATCGACATAACCTGAAAGGCTGCTCAGCAAGGAAGAAGCCACTGCTCCAAAACCGGGCATAAAACAGCCAGACTACGGTTTGCAACTGCGCATGGGGACAAAGATTGTCATTTTTGGAGAAATGTCCTCTGGTCTGATGAAACAAAAATATGACTGTTTGGCCACAATGACCATTGGTATGTTTGGAGGACAAAGGGGAGGCTTGCAAGCTGAAGAACACCATCCTACCTGTGAAGCACGGGGTGGCAGGACGAACCAGACTTGTGGAGGTCTACAATTTTTCTTTTGATTTTCCCATGATGTCAAGCAAAGAGGCACTGAGTTTGAAGGTAGGCCTTGAAATACATCCACAGGTACACCTCCAATTGACTGAAATTATGTAAATTAGCCTAACAGAAGCTTCTAAAGCCATGACATAATTTTCTGGAATTTTCCAAGCTGTTTATCTTCTTACGGATCATTGGGACGCTAGCGTCCCATCGACAACATCCGGTGAAATTGCAGAGTGCCAAATTCAAATGACAGAAATCGTAATATTAAACGTTCATGAAAATACAAGCGTAATACATAATTTAAAAGCTTAACTTCTTGTTAATCCAGCCGCGTCGTCAGATTTCAAAAAGGCTTTACAGCGAAAGCACACCATGCGATTATCTGAGGACAGCGCCCCGCACACAAAAGCATTACATACATTTTCCAACCAAGCAGATGTGTCACAAAAGTCCGAAATAGTGATAAACTAAATCACTTACCTTTGAAGATCTTCATCTGGTTGCAATCACAAGGGTCCCAGCTACATAACAAATGGTCCTTTTGTTCGATTAAGTCCTTTTTTAATAAAAAAAAAGTATGTTTCAATGGCGCGCTTGACTCGTTCAAAATGCATACAAAATGAATCCCGTAAGTTACCAATAAACTTCTTCTAAACAAGTCAAACAACGTTCCTAATCAATCCTCAGGTACCCTTTTATATAAATAAACGATCAAATTTAAGACGGAGAATACCGGAGACCATTACCGGAGATAAATAACGAAGTACACGCACTCACCGGAACGCGTTACAAACACTACAGCCAAAATGGGAGCCACTTAGAAGAACTACAAAAAACAAGCCTGAAACTCTTTCTAAAGACTGTTGACATCTAGTGGAAGCCCTAGGAACTGCAATCTGGGAGGACTTCCTTTTATATTCCCATTCCCAGCCATTGTAATCAGAGGTGAGCTGAAAAAAAAGAACAATCTGGATGGATTGTTCTTGGGTTTTTGCCTGCTATATGAGTTCTGTTATACTCACAGACATTATTTTAACAGTTTTGGAAACGTTAGAGTGTGTTATCCAATACTACCAATTACATGCATATCCTAGCTTCTGGGCCTGAGTTACAAGCAGTTAACTTTGGGCACCTCATTCATCCAAACTTCCGAATACTGCCGCCTAGCCCGAAGAAGTTTTAAAGGCACAGTCAACTAAGTGTATGTAAACTTCTGACCCACTGGAATTGTGATACAGTGAATTATAAGTGAAATAATCTGAAATAATCTGATAGTAAACCATTTTTGTCATGCACAAAGTAGATGTCCTAACGACTTGCCAAAACTATAGTTTGTTATCAAGAAATTTGTGGAGTGGTTTAGAAATGAGTTTTAATGACTCCAACCTAAGTGTATGTAAACTTCCGACTTCAACTGTATGTAAACATTATTCAAGTGACCAGTGTTCCATGACTATGTACATAGGGCAACATGGCACACTCTTGGCCCATGGAAATGAAACCATTGCCTACCCCACTCCTTGACCAGGTTGTTAGACATGTAGAGGACCTTGAGCTTCTTCATAACATGAATTCCTTTTAGCTTCTCTATCAGGTTGTAGGAAATCCACAGTTCCTCTAGCGTGTCACCAACAGCCTCCTGCAGACAGTACAAGGTGATTTAATTTCCTAATCCTATGCAAGAACATTCTTGGGCTAAGATTACAACATAGCAACAAGTAATATAGTAGATCACAAAAATGCCATAATCACCAGTCCGTTTAGATTTTTGATGTTGTTCCGCCCTAGTGATAATATCCGTAGGTTTTCTGTGAGATAGAGAAAAGGCACCACGTCTCAGCTTTTTAAATGATTACACATTTTACACCTTCTCTCCGTTTACATTAAAGGCCCTAGTTGAAGTGTTGTTTCCATGAAGACACATCAGTGTGACGCATACTCACTGAGGCCATTCAAGTTGGCAATTTTCTCAATGCAGTTTGTAGACAGGGACAATTTCCTGTTCAGAAGAACACAGTGACAGGAAGTGGAGAATCAACACAGTGATAGGAAGTGGAGAATCAGATTTATAGAAGAAAAGAACAGCAGCATAACATTCTTATAGAGTGTGTGTGTGACCACCCATCTATTGAAATAGGTTTCAGACCAAAGCTGGATAAAGTTTCACAGATGAGAATCAGATTTATGAATGAATAGAGCCCCAGATATTCCTATATTGAATTACCATCCTTGTACTATGAAATTAGGTCTCAGAATTAAGAGGAATAAGGTTTCACTCACTCGCAGTTGATGAGGGTGGAGAGAGAAGCATCCATCTTCTCAATAGGAGGAATCTGACCATACAGCTTCACTGCTTTCGCCTCCCCCACCTTCTCTCCTGCCTTCTCCTCCTGTTGAAATCACACAAGTTCGCCAACTGTTCTCCCTTTTTATGTAGGAGAGAACTAGACTGGTCCAAAATCTGTTTGTGCTGTAATGCCAAATCCTATTGGCAATTACCATGAGAGTTAACAAAACAGCACAAACAGAACTTATCTGGGACCAGGCTAAGAGAGATGCACTTACCCATTTCACAAGGGCTTCTTTTATGGTTGTTGGTTTTGCCTGTGAAACAATAATACAAACTTCTAGTTCAACTGATAAAATCTCAGTCAGTAGTCATGCAAATCCATCAGCTAATCGTGCAGCTATACTGTTGCAGCTATGACCGGCCTTTGCCTTAGATACGTTTACAACAGCGTTATGCCTAGCTTATTTTAATGTAATAAATGCTACCACTGACAAACAGCTGTCAGTTATAGAAGTGAATCATGCACAAATCAATCATTCGGATCCTAGCAAAGCTAACGTAAACAGAACATAGCACCCTAAAGTTAGTTGAGTGTCTTTAGCTAACGTTAATAGCTAACGTTAGGTAGCAAGCTAGCTAACGTTAGCAGTAGCTGTACACACACGAGTTGATCTTCATACTGTCAAGATGTCAAACTGATGCAATATATTAACGTTATGTTACATTCACAAGATCACGGCTGGAGAATGATTGCCATTTCCTAGCAGACAGGTTACGGGAGAGACTACATGGACACAGCTAACGCTTAAACGTAAAAACCTAACACTGACCCTAACCCACATTTTTTTTAGAAATGATGAATCGAAATATCGGTTTAGGCGTCAGGTGTGTCCTTTCAGCCCTTTCCCAGGTTAACATTAACTAACGTCGTTCAGCTAGCTAAAGTTAACGCCTTAGGTGGGGCTGAGACTCGTGCGTCGTTCGTGTTTATGGCAGTAGCTAGCAAACATTTAATAGTACTATAGCTACAACGTTAACCTTGTTTTTTTTTACAAATGTATTTATGCAAAATAATCTTTCAAGATAGCAAGTTACTGATAAACGACATTCACAAAATATTTTATGAGCCAAACAACTGACCATGTTGTCCTCTCCGGTTGCTATGACACAGACTGAAGCTTCACAAGTCACGACGCATGTGCAGGAGCTCGAGCAAACATCTTTCCCACGCCCGATACCTATACCCTCCTCCTCATCTTCTTTTTCTTCTTCTTCTTATTTTTCCTTCTTCTTCTTCTTTGGTATTATGGCGGTCAACAAACAAATGTTATAAGTGCATGCCGCCACCGACTGTATTGGCTGTGTATCATCATACTGTTATGTTAAATCTTTACACTGTAAAAAAATTGTCCTACCAACTAATACTGCACCCACTAAAACCTCACCACTATTCCACGGAGATCGGGCTGCCTACTGAGAATTCGTAGGCGATCGGAAAAAAAACACTGCCTTCCATTCTACTAGCTAACATGCAATCGTTGGGAAATAAAATTGACGACGTACGAGTTAGATTACCAACGGGACATTAAAAACTGTAATATCTTATGCTTCATCATATGTTCACCATATATGCATAGTCACTTTAACCATACCTACATGTACATACTATCTCAAAAAGCCTGACTAACCGGTGTCTGTATATAGCCTTGCTACTGTTTTTTTTCTTCAAATGTCTTTATACTGTTGTTTTAATTCTTTACTAACCTACACACACACCTTTTTTGTGCACTATTGGTTAATGCCTGTAAGTAAGCATTTCACTGTAAGGTCTACGGCGCACGTGACAAATACATTTGGATTTGATTTGATTCATAGAGTCGTGGCTGAACGACAACATTATTAACATACAGCTGGCTGGTTATATGCTGTATCGGCAGGATAGAACAGCGGTGTCTGATAAGACAAGGGGGCAGACTATTTATATTTGTAAACAACAGCAGGTGCGTGATATCTAAGGAAGTCTCAAGGTTTTTCTCGCCTGAGGTAGAGTATCTCATGATAAG
The DNA here is from genome assembly GCF_002021735.2 of Oncorhynchus kisutch. Taxonomy (NCBI): domain Eukaryota; kingdom Metazoa; phylum Chordata; class Actinopteri; order Salmoniformes; family Salmonidae; genus Oncorhynchus; species Oncorhynchus kisutch. The sequence continues at coordinate 13,483,240 of NC_034187.2, forward strand.
CTCTAGACAACACTATCTACCTAGAGAGTTTTCATCTGTATTTTTCATAGCTGTCTACATACCACCACAGACTGATGCTGGCACTAAGACCTCACTCAATGAACTGTATTCCGCAAATGTCACCTTTATTTAACCAGGTAGGCCACAAATGCGACCTGGCCAAGATAAAGCAAAGCAGTGCGACAAAAACAACAACAAAGAGTTACACATGGGATAAACAAATGTACAGTCAATAACACAATATAAAAATCTGTATACAGTGTGTACAAATGAAGTAAGGAGGTAAGTGGCAAAGTAATTACAATTGAGCAATTAACACTGGAGTCATAGATGTGCAGATGAGGATGTGCAAGTAGAAATACTGGTGTGCAATAAGCAAACAGGAAAACGTTCATCCAGAGGCGGCACTCCTAGTGGCCGAGGACTTTAATGCAGGGAAACTTAAATCCATTTTACCAAATTTCTATCAGCATGTTAAATATGCAACCAGAGAGAAAAAAACTCCAGACCACATTTACTCCACACACAGATACGCTTACAAAGCTCTCCCTCGCCCTCCATTTGGAAAATCGAATCATAATTCTATCCTCCTGATTCCTGCTTACAAGCTAATATTAAAGCAGGAAGCACCAGTGACTCGGTCATTAAGAAAGTGGTCAGAAGAAGCAGATGCTAAGCGACAGGACTGTTTTGCTAGCACAGACTAGAATATGTTCTGGGATTCTTCCAATGGCATTGAGGAGTACACCAAATCTGTCATTGGCTTCATCAATAATTGCAACGACGATGTCATCCCCACAGCGACCGTACCTACATACCTCAACCAGAAGCCATGGATTACAGGCAACATCCACACCGAGCTAAAGGCTGGAGCTGCCGCTTTCAAGGAGCTGCAGCTCAAACAGGCAAAGTGTCAATACAGGACTAAGATCGATGCATATTATGCATATTATCTATGCATAGTCACTTTAATAACTCTACCTACATGTACATATTACCACAACTAACCAGTGCCCCTGCACATTGACTCTGTACCCCCTGTATATAGTCTCCCTATTGTTATTTTACTGCTTCTCTTTAACTACTTGTTCCTTTTATTTCTTATTCTTATTCATATTTTTTAAACTGCATTGTTGGTAATGGGCTTCTAGGTAAGCATTCCACTGTAGGGTCTACACATGTTGTATTCGGCACATGTGACTAACACAATTTGATTTGATCTGATCTGATCCTACTCTAGGCCAACAGACAAGGTATTCTCAGTCTCACCATTGCCATCGGGTCTACGTCTCAACAAACAATATTATTTTAACAATACCTCGAACTAAGGTGTTAGGGGAATATTCAGGAGACGAATATCTGATCTTGACAGTGCCATTCTTATGTTTTCACATTATCTCACTTCCTTCCGGTGTCTTACCACACCCCTCCCCCAAAATATACATTTGTGTAAGGACCGACGCCGGAGATGAGAAGCAGGTACTGGGAGTCAACATTTAATAAGGAACAGGCATGAAACAAGACAGGCACAGCGTTCGACAAACAATGCTGAAGCGGGGAACAGATATAAGGGAGGTAATGACAGAGGTGATTGAGTCCAGGTGAGCCCAATAATCGCTGATGCGCGTGACGGGGGAAGGCCGGTGTGTGTAATGATGTTTGCAGGAGTGTGTAATGCTGGGGAACCTGGCGCCCACCAGCGCCAGGGGGGAAGAGCGGGAGCAGGCATGACACATTTGTATCCCATTCTGTTCAGGAGGATATTAGTGGATTCATATGTAACAATGTTGTATTTATTTGGATGGTTTGTTTACTTACTAAACCGGGATAAGCTTTTATATCTTTCATTTTGAACATCAACATTTAAACTGTGAAAATGCATTTTGTCAATACATTGGGCTTGGCCCTCCTATGTTGAACATAATAAACGGCTCTCTATCCACTGGATGTGTACCAAACTCACTAAAAGTGGCAGTAATAAAGCCTCTCTTGAAAAAGCCAAACCTTGACCCAGAAAATATAAAAAACTATCGGCCTATATCGAATCTTCCATTCCTCTCAAAAATTTTAGAGAAGGCTGTTGCGCAGCAACTCACTGCCTTCCTGAAGACAAACAATGTATACGAAATGCTTCAGTCTGGTTTTAGACCCCATCATAGCACTGAGACGGCACTTGTGAAGGTGGTAAATGACATTTTAATGGCATCGGACCGAGGCTCTGCATCTGTCCTCGTGCTCCTAGACCTTAGTGCTGCTTTTGATACCATCGATCACCACATTCTTTTGGAGAGATTGGAAACCCAAATTGGTCTACACGGACATGTTCTGGCCTGGTTTAGATCTTATCTGTCGGAAAGATATCAGTTTGTCTCTGTGAATGGTTTGTCCTCTGACAAATCAACTGTAAATTTCGGTGTTCCTCAAGGTTCCGTTTTAGGACCACTATTGTTTTCACTATATATTTTACCTCTTGGGGATGTTATTCGAAAACATAATGTAAACTTTCACTGCTATGCGGATGACACACAGCTGTACATTTCAATGAAACATGGTGAAGCCCCAAAATTGCCCTCGCTAGAAGCATGTGTTTCAGACATAAGGAAGTGGATGGCTGCAAACTTTCTACTATTAAACTCGGACAAAACAGAGATGCTTGTTCTAGGTCCCAAGAAACAAAGAGATCTTCTGTTGAATCTGACAATTAATCTTAATGGTTGTACAGTCGTCTCAAATAAAACTGTGAAGGACCTCGGCGTTACTCTGGACCCTGATCTCTCTTTTGAAGAACATTTCAAGACCATTTCGAGGACAGCTTTTTTCCATCTACGTAACATTGCAAAAATCAGAAACTTTCTGTCCAAAAATGATGCAGAAAAATTAATCCATGCTTTTGTCACTTCTAGGTTAGACTACTGCAATGCTCTATTTTCCGGCTACCCGGATAAAGCACTAAATAAACTTCAGTTAGTGCTAAATACGGCTGCTAGAATCCTGACTAGAACCAAAAAATTTGATCATATTACTCCAGTGCTAGCCTCTCTACACTGGCTTCCTGTCAAAGCAAGGGCTGATTTCAAGGTCTTACTGCTAACCTACAAAGCATTACATGGGCTTGCTCCTACCTATCTCTCTGATTTGGTCCTGCCGTACATACCTACACGTACGCTACGGTCACAAGACGCAGGCCTCCTAATTGTCCCTAGAATTTCTAAGCAAACAGCTGGAGGCAGGGCTTTCTCCTTTCTCCTGTCTCAGCCTCCAGTATTTATGCTGCAGTAGTTTATGTGTCGGGGGGCTGGGGTCAGTTTGTTATATCTGGAGTACTTCTCCTGTCCTATTCGGTGTCCTGTGTGAATCTAAGTGTGCGTTCTCTAATTCTCTCCTTCTCTCTTTCTTTCTCTCTCTCGGAGGACCTGAGCCCTAGGACCATGCCCCAGGACTACCTGACATGATGACTCCTTGCTGTCCCCAGTCCACCTGGCCATGCTGCTGCTCCAGTTTCAACTTCCACCTGACTGTGCTGCTGCTCTAGTTTCAACTGTTCTGCCTTATTATTATTCGACCATGCTGGTCATTTATGAACATTTGAACATCTTGGCCATGTTCTGTTATAATCTCCACCCGGCACAGCCAGAAGAGGACTGGCCACCCCACATAGCCTGGTTCCTCTCTAGGTTTCTTCCTAGGTATTGGCCTTTCTAGGGAGTTTTTCCTAGCCACCGTGCTTCTACACCTGCATTGCTTGCTGTTTGGGGTTTTAGGCTGGGTTTCTGTACAGCACTTTGAGATATCAGCTGATGTACGAAGGGCTATATAAATAAATTTGATTTGATTTGATTTGATTGGCCATTCACTTAAAACATTATTATTATTACATTTTAAATGTCATGCACTATGACAACTTGCAGGAAAAGTTTGAAACCCTGGCCTCTCAACAATGGCTGTATTACAACGTTATTACCACTGGATGGAACTAGCACAACAGTGTTGGTTTATGAAAACAAGACCACTTTCTGTGGCTATGCTATCTAGTGTATACTAGAGTAACAGGTCTATAGGTTATTTGGCTAGCTTCTTCCAGGTGTACATTTGCCAAACAGTCAAGGTTGTTTTACAAAAACTGCATTATTGGCAAGCATAGAACATTGAGCATTTCTAATTTACCAGGGTTTATGACTATATGGCTGCGGTTCAGGGCCCATATTAAAGAAGTGTCTCAGAGTAGTAGTGTCTGGTCTAAGATTGGATCCTCCCTATTCATGTAGTCTTATTCATTATGATTTGAAAGGCAAAACTGATCCTATACCAATACTCCTAGTAATCTGGTGTACTTTATGAATACAGGCACAGTGTGCTTCTGTTAGAAATGTTATCTTAGGGCAGGTATTAGGGAAATGAGTCTGTCCAAATGATTTGCATATCATAAAGGGACTATAACATAATGGTTGTTTGGACAGTGTCAGCTTAATGTCAGGGAAATGTTCGTTAGCCAATAAAGCGTCTGTTTCCTGGACAGTATGCTAAACAGATGCCATGACATGATATACACCCACCTGCCACCGACTCTTTCTAAGTCTGGGATAAAATCCACTTTTATAGCTTGTGAAATAGCCTAGTCCTAGTCCTACTCCTGTATACCTGACCACACTTAGTTTTTTTTTTTAAAGGGGACCCTAAAAAGGGTTCATCGGCTGCAGTAGTAGAACAGTAGAAGAGTTTTGGGTTCCATGTAGAACCCTTTCCACAGAAATTGAATTTTATGATTGCACACTATCTTCAGATTTTTCAGAGCCTCGCAAATAAATATAATTAAGACACCTGCTTGTTGAGCTGTTCAATTTGAGCTGTTCAATTTCAACGTATATTCTGGTAATACCAAATAGCCTCATATAAAAAGGGTAGAACACAATAAAGTTCAAAAGGTTCCGATTTTTAAAATGACGACGCATCATTGTCGCCTAGTCCAGAAGACTGGATGGAGTGTGGGCAGATCGAACCGGTCATTGAATTGACGCAAGCATGCGCAATGGGGCTCTGTGGCAATTCGAGTCTCCTCATTAGAAGCCAAGCATAGCGGAGTGACTACTCGTCAGGCGCGCAGCAGTCCTGCTCCTACCCAGTTCCTGTTTCCGCCTTCTGTCTTCAGACAGTTTACAACTCAAAGCATCATGTTCAGGCAGAATATAGACCTTGAAGAAATGCAAGCTCAATGAGATAAAGCCAGGTAAGCCAATTTCTTATACATTGTGTTGCAGACAATAGGAATTGGTGTCTGCGCCGTCTCCCTTCTCCCTCCATCCCTGGCCTGTTGCTATTTGCGTGCTTCGACCGCAGCCGAAAGGTAACAAAATAGCGGACACGGATTTACACTAACGAGTTGTCGGACAAGGTTCGGTTAGAATTCGCATCTTCCTTATGAAAGTCATTCATGCACAGGAAGTTTTCGGAGAGTAATTCGTTCAGTTTTGCTACATTGTGCATATAATGGTTATGTTAATTAACATTTGATTAGGTATGAGAAATACAATTCAATCACCATCCAGGGACAATGAACTGCGACGTTTCTCCATCTTACGTCTTTAAATGAATAATGCTGTATTGACATAAGACGCTCACATTTACCAAGAATGACAAGTATATTGTGACGCTTTCTTATAAACAAACGAAATGCTTATGTTTTGTGTGGCTATATTGGACCGTTATTTTGTGAAGTCAGCCTGCATCGGCCGCTGCCTCCTTGTCCGTCTTGCTGGGTCGAATCAAAGCAGATCGTGAGCCACCCCGCTATTTTTTAGACATTGGTTGAAACCGATGAAAAGTAGCCTAACCTACCTCTTTTTGGGAAACGCATTCAGTTGTGTTTGTGCTGTTGATCCACCATAGACTATAGTTGAGTAAAACGCATATAATGTTGATGTTGCTATTTGTTATTAGTAGGTCATAAATCAGAACGTTAACTGATACACAAACACACACATGCTCGCACGTACACGCACGCACACAAACACACACACAAACACATTCTGTTCTTAGTGGTTTTGTTGTCATAGCTGGTGGCTGAGAATGTTTCTCCCATACTATGTTCATTGTTTACATTTTGTTTTGGACCCAACTCAGTAATCATGCTGTGCTCTACTACATGATTATTTCATTTCACATGGTTTCATTCCCTGACCGCTGTGTTATTACCACATACCACAGTAGGACTTGTAGTAAAATAGATGGATACGCCTATAGGTCTATTTACATGTGCACATCTAACAGACTTAACCTTTGAACTCAATGAAACCCCTGTGGTCAGTTATGATCAACTGGCTCACAGCTGGTGGATCTGAAATAGGATATCTTGAGATGTAAACATGCAATTAGGGACTGGAGCCCAGCCAACTTGCCTGGTCCATCTGTGGGATAGTAGCCATCGAATGACTCTTCAATCTGGACACATTACTGTGTGAGTGGTATGCCCATAATAAAGTAGTATTAGGCCTTTAATGTAGGCTAGTATTAGGCCTTTATTGTAGGCTGGTACTAGGCCTTTAATATAGGATAGTACTAGGCCTTTAATATAGGCTAGTATTAGGCCTTTATTATAGGCTAGTGTAATGCATTTAATGCTAGAATTCTGACCATTTCATATCTTTGATGTGCTTCAGAATTGAGAAATGATAGCATTTCACAGCTTAATTTGTCTCAGAGAATTGAGATGATATTCTGCTAAATCAAATGTCCCGCTTTGCCAAGCGTACCACAATAATGATCTATGTAATGTGAATGTCTCGTTCTGTCCTCTGTTTGGGGTGATTGCACAACGTTTCATTATATTAACAAGGCCTTTGTATGCACAATTGCCAATTCATAAATCTTTAATTTCCTGTAACTATTCACTCTACCCCGTTACAGACAGATATTAATTAAGTAAACCACAATGATGACAGAGGCTACACCCCATTCTGATTCTGATTTTTTTCACATTTTTGTTTTTTTCAATCATCTGACAGATTCAAGTCACAGGAAAGAGAGAGGGTGTGAATGGTTGAGAGAAAACAGTGTGGTCATTTTACCTTATTTGAATTCTTCCCAGGATGTATAGTGGATATCCTGGACACTATAGTAATGGTTACACTTGAAAGCACCTGGCCTACCACATGACCAGTTTAATTTGTCTCATAGGCAACAGAAGACTGAATAAGACCCTGCTTGTCATGCTCGTTTTATACTAATCATATTTCACATGTATTACATGGTTCAAAACTGACCCAGGTTGTCCTTGTTGAAAATGCTTGATTGTGAAGGGAGTGACCAACAGCAACTTAGACCTTGGACTGGCTGTCAAGTATGGCTAACAGTAACAACACACTTGATGTATGTGATCTGCTGCTACCCAACTCATGCAGGAAGTTAATATTGTGCTTTGTTGAAGTAGCAACTGCCCATTGTGACCACACTAGAAAAGCTTTTATGTTATTGAGATTTGGGATCATTTCCTTTCAAACTCTACACTTGATCATGCCCTCTAAATGAAAAGCCATTTCCACTTGCCTGTATTTGTATAGTGACTGCACGTTACTGCAAATTACTAACATGTATATAGGGGTAGGCTATATGATAGATAGATAGATAGATAGATGTGAATTTTAATTTTAAGTCATTTTTCAAATGTGTTTTTAACTAATACAAACATCACCATGTGAAGATATTTGTAAATGTGTTCTATGTACAGTACCAGTCAAAGGTTTGGACACACCTACTCATAATAGAATAATAGTGAAGACATCAAAACTATGAAATAACACATATTTGAGATTCTTCAATGTAGCCAACCTTTGCCTTGATGACAGCTTTGCACTCTCTTGGTATTCTCTCAATCAGCTTCATGAGGTCGTCACCTGGAATGCATTTCAATTAACAGGGTTGCCTTGTTTTTTGTTGTTGTTTTTTTTAACCTTTATTTAACCAGGCAAGTCAGTTAAAAATAAATTCTTATTTTCAATGATGGCCTAGGAACAGTGGGTTAACTGCCTGTTCAGGGGCAAAACGACAGATTTGTCGTCTCAACATCTCAACATCAACTGTTCAGAGGAGACAACATGAATCAGGCCTTCATGGTCAAATTGCTGCAAAGAAACCACTACTAAAGGACACCAATATGAAGAAGAGACTTGCTTGGGCCAAGAAACACAAGCAATGGACATTAAACCAGTGGAAATCTGTCCTTTGGTCTGATGAGTCCAAATTGTAGATTTTTGGTTCCAACCGCCCTGTCTTTGTGAGACGCAGAGTAGGTGAACAGATTATCTCCACATGTGTGGTTCCCACTGTGAAGCATGGAGGAGGAGGTGTGATGGTGTGGGGGTGCTTTGCGGGTGATACTTCAGGTGATTTATTTAGAATTCAAGGCACACTTAACCACCAAAACTACCACAGAATTCTGCAGTGATATCACTTGTTTTTCAACAGGACAATGACCCAAAATACACCTCCAGGCTGTGTAAGGGCTATTTGACCAAGGAGAGTGCTGCATCAGATGACCTGGCCTCTACAATCACCCAACCTCAACCCAATTGAGATGAGTTGGACATCAGAATGAAGGAAAGCAGCCAACAAGTGCTCAGCATATGTAGGAACTCCTTCACGACTGTTGGAAAAGCATTCCTCATGAAGCTGAGAGAATGCCAAGAGAGAGAATGCCAAGAGTGTGCAAATGGAAGGCCAAGAGATAATGCCAAGAATGTGCAAAGCTGTTATCAAGGCAAAGGGTGGCTACTTTGAAGAAAAATATATATAAAATATATTTAGATTTGTTTAGCACTTTTTGCTTACTACATGATTCCATGTGTTATTTCATAGTTTTGATGTCTTCACTATTATTCTACAATGTAGAAAATAGTACAATAACGAAAACCCCTTGAATGTGTAGGTGTGTCCAAACATTTGACTGGTACTGTATATATTATAGGTACTTTGTTTTATTATTTGTATTAGTAGTTGTAGCAGTAGTTTTTATTAGTTGTAGCAGTAGTTTTTATTAGTTATAGCAGTAGTTTTTATTAGTTATAGCAGTAGTTTTATTATTTGTAGCAGTAGTTGTAGCAGTAGTTTTTATTAGTTGTGTTAGTAGTTGTAGCAGTAGTTTTTATTAGTTGTGTTAGTAGTTGTAGTTTTTATTAGTTGTGTTAGTAGTTGTAGCAGTAGTTTTTATTAGTTGTGTTAGTAGTTGTAGCAGTAGTTTTTATTAGTTGTATTAGTAGTTGTAGCAGTAGTTTTTATTAGTTGTGTTAGTAGTTGTAGCAGTAGTTTTATTATTTGTATTAGTAGTTGTAGCAGTAGTTTTTATTAGTTGTGTTAGTAGTTGTAGCAGTAGTTTTTATTAGTTGTATTAGTAGTTGTAGCAGTAGGTTTTATTAGTTGTATTAGTAGTTGTAGCAGTAGTTTTATTATTTGTAGCAGTAGTTGTAGCAGTAGTTTTTATTAGTTGTAGCAGTAGTTTTTATTAGTTATAGCAGTAGTTTTATTATTTGTAGCAGTAGTTGTAGCAGTAGTTTTTATTAGTTGTGTTAGTAGTTGTAGCAGTAGTTTTTATTAGTTGTATTAGTAGTTGTAGCAGTAGTTTTTATTAGTTGTATTAGTAGTTGTAGCAGTAGTTTTTATTAGTTGTATTAGTAGTTGTAGCAGTAGTTTTTATTAGTTGTATTAGTAGTTGTAGCAGTAGTTTTTATTAGTTGTAGCAGTAGTTTTATTAGTTGTATTAGTAGTTGTAGCAGTAGTTATAGGCCTATTAGTAGTTGTACAATAACTTTTTTATGCTGTTAATGTAAGTAAAAAAAATATATATATATATTATTTCATTGTTATTATTGTTAGACGGTAGTTGCCATATTTTTCTTGTTACTAATTATTTTTGTTGTTTTATTATAAAATAATATACTTTTGGACTCTCTTGAAAACGAGTCGGTGCATCAAGAGATATCATCCGGCAACATTTCAAATAAATAACTTTAATGATGTGGTCCATTGAAAGATTGTTCTACCTGTCACTCCACCCAGGGGCAGACTGGTATCTGGCATTTCGGTCCATTTTTAGCCTAGTGGGACTGTCTAACTTGTTTTTATTTGGCGCAAAATTAGAATTATCTGGCTAATAATGAAAGGGAAAGGGCATTCAGTTGTACAACTGAATGCATTCAACTGAAATGTGTCTTCCACATTTAACCCAACCCCTCTGAATAATGAGGGCTTCAAGGAAAAATGGCCGGTGTGCTAGAAATGCCAGGGCCGATTATTGGTCCCAGTCCACCCCTGATCTCCACACCTTCTCAGCAGTCAGCACAATAGCATCAGATACCTTGAGTGTCAGAAGGACTACCTGGCAACAACCTGTAACACCTACACATAGTGTCAGTAAATGATGGGTGTGGTCATTAGTCAGTCAATCAACCACCTCTCCTAATGAAGAACAGAACAGGGTCTCTCTCCCTATGGGCAGCTTGGTTACAGGACATAGTTTCCCTCCCTATGGACCTATAGACAATATGATATACACAGTGCCTTCAGAAAGTATTCATACCCCTTGACTTATTCCACATTTTGTTGTGCCTGTTGTGCCTGAATTTAAAATGGATATATCTACACACAATACTCTGATAATGACAAAGTGAAAACATGTTTTTAGAAGTGTTTGTAAATGTATTGAAAATTAAATACATAAATATCAAAATTACATTACTAATTAATATCTAATTAATTACAATATCTAAGTATACACACTACTGAGTCAATACTTTGTAGAAGCACCTTTGCAGCAATTACAGCTGTGAGTCTTTCTGGGTAAGTCTCTAAGAGCTTTCCACACCTGGATTGTGCAACATTTGCTAATTATTATTTTCAAAATTCTGTCAAAATGACTGTTGGTCATTGATAGACAGTCATTTACAGATCTTGCCATAGATTTTCAAGCAGATTTAGGGTAAAACTGTAACTCGGCCACTCAGGAACATTCACTGTCTTCTTGGTAAGCAACTCCAGTGTAGATTTGGTTGTAGGTTATTGTCCTGCTGAAAGGTGAATTTGTTTCGCAGTGTCTGGTGGAAAGCAGACTAAACCAGGTTTTCCTCTAGGATTTTGCCCATCCATTCATTTTTATCCTGAAAAACTCCCCAGTCCTTAACAATTATAAGCATACCCATAACATGATGCAGCCACCACTATGCTTGAAAATATGAGTGGGACTCAGTAATGTGTTGTATTGGATTTGCCCGAAACATAACACTTTGTATTGCCTCATTCTTTTGAAGTATTAATTTAGTGCCTTACTGCAAACAAGATGCATGTTTTGGAATATTTGTATTCTGTACAGGCTTCATTCCTTTCACACTGTCAATTAGGTTGGTATTGTGGAGTAACTATAATGTTGTTCATCCATCATCAGTTTTCTCCTATCACAGCCATTTAACTCTGTATCTGTTTTAAAGTCACCACTGGCCTCATTGTTAAATCCCTGAGCGGTCTCCGTCCTCTCTGGCAACTGAGTTAGGAAGGATGCCTGTATCTTTGTAGTGACTGGGTGTTGATACACCATCCAAAGTGTAATGAATAACTTCACCATGCTCAAAGGAATATTCAATGTCTGCTTTTTATATATATATATACCCATCTACCAATAGATGCCCTCTTTGCGAGGCATTGGAAAACCTCCCTGGTCTTTGAGGTTGAATATGTGTTTGAAATTCACTGCTCACCTGAGGGACATTACAGATAGGTGTATGTTTGGAGCACAGAGATAAGGTACTCAAGACATTTCAGCTTTTAATTTGAATTCATTTGTACATAGTTCGAAAAACACAATTCCACTTTAATGTTATAATTCCACTTTAATGTTATTGTGTGTAGGCCAGTGACAAAACTTTTTTTTTTGAAGGCACTGTATAAAGTCAAGGTGTTATTTTCCCTTAAGAGTTTCAGGATTATGGAAAAAAGCTAATGTATGGTCCGTACTCCCCACGCCACCTCCTTGAGCTTTTGTAACCCTATGACTCATATCTGCCACAGACAGGTAGAGACATAATAGCATAGAATAGATGATGGGCCATCTCCAAGTATTTAATCATAACTCTGTCTGTTTGCATCATCCTGGGCTTGGGTTGATTAAACCTTGGTTTCCGGGATAATTTATATGCGACCACCTGTGTGCCCCACCTGTATAAAGTGTGTAATCTGTATAAAGTGTATAATCTGTATAAAGTGTGTAATCTGTATAAAGTGTGTAATCTGTATAAAGTGTGTAATCTGTATAAAGTGTATAATCTGTATAAAGTGTGTAATCTGTATAAAGTGTGTAATCTGTATAAAGTGTATAATCTGTATAAAGTGTATAATCTGTATAAAGTGTTTAGTCTGTATGAAGTGTATAATCTGTATAAAGTGTTTAGTCTGTATAAAAGTGTTTATTTTCTATAAAATGTATAATCTGTATGAAGTTTAAAATCAGTTTTGGGGTCGAAAATTAATACAGTTTCATATATGGGATATTATCTTTGACGATATATCGTATAGTATCATTTTGACAATAGTGCAATGTTATTTTTGCACTAGTTGGGTGTACCAGCACCTAAACTCCAGTATTTTTCCTTCATAGTTTATTTTCCATATTTTTAAATAGGGAGCCCTTTTATTTGCATGACTGATCAAAACTCATTTTCTCATGGCTCTCTCTCAGACATATGGTGAGCAAAATGTTTGGAACACCGAATTGCAATACAATCAGAGTATCGAATCGCAATATATATAGAATCATGACAATCACAATACAATCACAATACATATTGTATCGGCACCAAAGTATCGTAATAATATCATATTGTGAGGTCCCTGGCAATTCCCAGCCCTAATGTATAAGGTGTCTGTAGTATAGCCGCAAGGCTGGAACCTTGATAATAAATAGTCTCCTTTATATTCCAATGTCCCTGTTTGTTTCCCATAGTATATACAGATGCACTAGGCCTAGAGTAAATATATGCATTCTGGCACTGCTCACTGTGTTATATAACAAGTCTATCTTATAGCCGAGGCTACAATGTATTTTGATAAGATGGCAGATGTCTAAGAGGCCATTGTTGCCTTGTTCACAAATGGAATACTCATATTACATTTTACTTGAAAACTCAGCAAGCTTTGTTTGGCAGTGAATGTGTGAATTTAGATATAACAATACATCAGCCCAAAAGTGTTATTTTCCATATCCTTGTTCTTTTGTATTCCCGAAAAGTTTGAAACATATCATGTTTGCTGTAGGAGCAAGCTCTAGTCTCTCTGGGGTAGTGTCGCTGAAATGGTTATCTGTAAAACTCTGTAAACCTTACAGTCACAGTGTTTGTTAGTCAAACATTACCAGAACGGCTTGTGTTATCTGCCCAAGTCCCTGCAACAACATGTGGCTTTCTCCAGTCTGTAGCCTACCACTCACTGTGGCCTCAGTGTGCAGGAGGAAGTTGAGGCGGATCTGATACCGGTCAGGGTGAGGTCATATGGGGATCCTAGTCCACATCACAGACCCTCACAGCCTCACCTACACCACTGACTGTTACACACACAGCCTGACAGTGTTTGTAGCATATTGGGGGGAGGGGGGTTGTATAATTAACGCTCTATGAAACATTGTCAATCAAAAACGCCTCACGTTTATTACGTTATGGCAACATATTCAGTTATGGTTGATCATCCAGGCTCCAGCATGCTCCATGTTTACTGATCAGACAGCAGAGAAACACTTGCTAGGAAATAAGGACTACTCTAACAAACAAAACATATTCTCTCTTATTTCAGTCTCTCTCTCTCTCTCACACTCTCTTTTTATCTCTCACTGTATTTCTTTATCCTTCTCTCTCTCTTTATTTTTCTCTATTTCTCTCTGTCTTTCTCTAGCCCACTCTGCCCCACCTCTCTCTCCCTCTCCCTCTCCTTGCTCTCTTTCGCTCCATACCCCTTCTTTCCTAGGGATGGACATTTTACATTTTTGGACTGTTCGAGACCTTTTTTGGCCTTTTTTGTTGTTGAATAGTACTGGAATGAAAAAAAAAACAAGAAAAAATATATCTTTAGAACAATGGCGGCACTGGGACATTTTTGGTGCATGCCAACAGTGACCAACAACTCCTAATTTATCATAACCATTATAGATAACGAATCCTAATTGGTAAATTGCCTCATATACTGTATATTCATTCAATACAAAAACAAGTGCCATTTAAGATTAATTGGTTATATTATATAGTGGAACACAATCTTCAAAAAGGTAGTAACCTCAGCAGTGTGGTAATTGATTGTAGAAGCCTATGGCTGCGCAATGGCATTGTAAGGTTCTGTATTTATTTTCTTAGTCAACCTTGTGTTCTGTTTCGTTGTGTTCTTGCATGTAGCCCTGTTTCTTTGTGTACTTGAACGTAGCTCTGGCTTAAATTTTTATTCATTGATTTAATCTGTGTTAGTTACTCACCTGGTCTCATCAGCTCCTTATTTAGTTAATTTAGCTTATTTTCCGGACCCATATCACAGTCAAGGCACAAATGTTATAGTTTTAAAAAATGACGTAATATAAAATTATAAAATAGAACATAATAGTGCAAAGGGATTCGCATCTCGTGTCTGGAACATACGTTTATTCTCATTGAGTGGTTCTTTGAAACTGGGCTCAATTTGTCAAGTTAGGACACATTTTTCAGGGTTACAAACCAACATCAGTCTTATTTTCGATATAGAGACGTTCGATTTAGTTTATTTATGTTCTTTGGAATTTTGTAAATGGATTAACAATTCTACATTGAACACTAACGTCAGTTTCCACAACCACAAAGTCATAAACCCTGCCTGTATCTACAATTTCACTTCTTAAAGTATAATTTTAAACCTAACCTTAACCATACTGCTAACCGTATGCCTCGCCCTAACCTAACCTATTTCCCTACTTAAGTTAACCAGTCCATTTTGAATTTGATATACCATTGTTGTCATTTGACAAGGAATGTAGCTCGTGTATCCCGTCAGTTAGATACGTTTGTATAGTCATTTATTTCTGTAGGTGCGCGTGTGTACAGGGAGCGGGACCCGTTCGAACGCAATTGAGTGAGTGCGACATGATGGGGAAACGGAATTTAGGGGGCAGAACTGTGATGTTTGGCTTGGTTTATTTTTTGTTGTGTCCCGCAAATGCACATGTACAAATGGAACACAAAGTCAAAGCACATTAACGTTGTCTTCAAGACAACATTTCGAACAAACAGTAGTTAAACAAAATGTGGTCTCTGGTTAAAGATCGTTTTTTGATGTCCGTTCGAGTACTGGAGTGCTCGATTACTCATGCCTATCCCTTACCCCGTCTAACTCTCTCGCTCTCTTTCTTACACTCTCCACTCTCACTCTCTCTTTCTGCCTCCCTACCCCCTTCTCCAATTTTCCAGTGTTGTCGATATCCAGTGACAACTCTCAGTGGTTTCAAATTTCCTAGGCAATGCCAGCAAGTAGGCGGAAATAAAGAAGTGCTCATTAGTTTTAATGATAGTGACGCTTTTCCTTTTTTCTGTTTAAGGAGAGAAAATCTCTCTAACAGGTGATTTTGCATGACTTTTGGCAGAGGAAGAGAGGTTAGTGCATGTGAGTGTGTGTGAGCGAGTCAGTGAGTGTGTGTGTGTGTGTGTGTGTGTGTGTGTGTGTGTGTGTGTGTGTGATGAATGATCAACTGAGAAGTGACAGAGAGAGAGGAGCTAATCACAGACTGGATCTCTGGCAGAGAGCCTAATGGTAGCTTACAATGCTTTACACATGATGAACAAAGGCTCTCTTGCTCCCTCTTTCTTTCGCTCTTTGCTCACTTTCTCTATCCTCATTAACCCTTCCCCCCTTTCTGTCTTTCTTTCTTTTGTTCTCTCTCGCTCTCTCTCTCTCTCTCTCTCTCTCTCTCTCTCTCTCTCTCTCAATTCAATGGGCTTTATTGGCATGGTAAATGTCTCTCTCTCTTTTTCTCTCTCTCGTGTTCTCTCTCTCTCTCCCTAGCACTTCCTCTCGCCCCCTGTTCTCTCTTATCCCTTTCTCGGTCTCTCTCTCGCCTAACCCATTAAGATGTGGTGAAAACCCACAAAGCCCAATCTTGGCATCTGTGTTATTCATGCAGAGAATTCAAAGATGATTGAGCCATCATGTCTGATTTTACTGGAGACACTAGAGAAAAATATAAAGAAGGGAGAGTGTGTGTATAAAGTCAGAACATAACGTGTATAAAGTCAGAACATCTGCTGTCTCTCCAACTGTCTGTCACCAAGGGAGTACCCCAAGGCTCAATCCTAGGCTCCACGTTCTTATCAATTTACATCAACAACATAGCTCAGGCAGTAGGAAACTCTCTCATCCATTTCTATGCAGATGATACAGTCTTATACTCAGCTGGCCCCTCCCTGGGTTTTGTGTTAAATGCTCTACAACAAAGCTTTTAGTGTACAACAAGCTTTCTCTGCCCTTTCTCAAGCTTTCTCATGTGGTTCGGTAAGAAGAATACCCCTTTCCCTACCTGTGTGATTAGTAAATCAAATCAAATCAAATCAAATTGATTTATATAGCCCTTCGTACATCAGCTGATATCTCAAAGTGCTGTACAGAAACCCAGCCTAAAACCCCAAACAGCAAGCAATGCAGGTGTAGAAGCACGGTGGCTAGGAAAAACTCCCTAGAAAGGCCAAAACCTAGGAAGAAACCTAGAGAGGAACCAGGCTATGTGGGGTGGCCAGTCCTCTTCTGGCTGTGCCGGGTGGAGATTATAACAGAACATGGCCAAGATGTTCAAATGTTCATAAATGACCAGCATGTTCGAATAATAAGAAGGCAGAACAGTTGAAACTGGAGCAGCAGCACGGCCAGGTGGACTGGGGACAGCAAGGAGTCATCATGTCAGGTAATCCTGGGGCATGGTCCTAGGGCTCAGGTCCTCCGAGAGAGAGAAAGAAAGAGAGAAGGAGAGAATTAGAGAACGCACACTTAGATTCACACAGGACACCGAATAGGACAGGAGAAGTACTCCAGATATAACAAACTGACCCTAGCCCCCCGACACATAAACCACTGCAGCATAAATACTGGAGGCTGAGACAGGAAGGGTCAGGAGACACTGTGGACCCATCTGAGGACACCCCCGGACAGGGCCAAACAGGAAGGATATAACCCCACCCACTTTGCCAAAGCACAGCCCCCACACCACTAGAGGGATATCTTCAAACACCAACTTACCATCCTGAGACAGGGCCGAGTATAGCCCACAAAGATCTCCGCCATGGCACAACCCAAGGGGGGGCGCCAACCCAGACAGGATGACCACATCAGTGAATCAACCCACTCAGGTGACGCACCCCTTCCAGGGACGGCATGAGAGAGCCCCAGTAAGCCAGTGACTCAGCCCCTGTAATAGGATTAGAGGCAGAGAATCCCAGTGGAAAGAGGGGAACCGGCCAGGCAGAGACAGCAAGGGCGGTTCGTTGCTCCAGAGCCTTTCTGTTCACCTTCCCACTCCTGGGCCAGACTACACTCAATCATATGACCCACTGAAGAGATGAGTCTTCAGTAAAGACTTAGAGGTTGAGACCGAGTTTGCGTCTCTGACATGGGTAGGCAGACCGTTCCATAAAAATGGAGCTCTATAGGAGAAAGCCCTGCCTCCAGCTGTTTGCTTAGAAATTATAGGGACAATTAGGAGGCCTGCGTCTTGTGACCGTAGCGTACGTGTAGGTATGTACGGCAGGACCAAATCAGAGAGATAGGTAGGAGCAAGCCCATGTAATGCTTTGTAGGTTAGCAGTGAAACCTTGAAATCAGCCCTTGCTTTGACAGGAAGCCAGTGTAGAGAGGCTAGCACTGGAGTAATATGATAAATATTTTTGGTTCTAGTCAGGATTCTAGCAGCCGTATTTAGCACCAACTGAAGTTTATTTAGTGCTTTATCCGGGTAGCCGGAAAGTAGAGCATTGCAGTAGCCTAACCTAGAAGTGACAAAAGCATGGATTAATTTTTCTGCATAATTTTTTGACAGAAAGTTTCTGATTTTTGCAATGTTACGTAGATGGAAAAAAGCTGTGAGTATTAGTACCTCTGAGGGTTTAGAGCTTGAGGTAGTCAGCTCATCCAAGTACTTGGGAGTATGGCTAGACAGTATACTGGCCTTCTCTCAGCACATATCCAAGCTGCAGGCTAAGGTTAAATCTAGACTCAGTTTCCTCTATCGTAACCATTCCTCTTTCACCCCAGCAGCCAAACGAACCCTGATTCAGATGACCATCCTACCCATGCTAGATTACGGAGATGTAATTTATAGATCGGCAGGCAAGGGTGCTCTCAAGCAGTTAGATGTTCTTTACCATTCAGCCATCAGATTTGCAACCAATGTTCCTTATAGGACACATCACTGCACTCTATACTCTTCTGTAAACTGGTCATCTCTGATTACCCGTCGCAAGATCACTGGTTGATGCTTATTTATAAAAACCCTCTTAGGCCTCATTCCATCCTATCTGAGATACCTACTACAACCCTCATCCTCCACATAAAAGACCTGTTCCTCTCGCTACAGATTTAAAATACATTTCAGGATGTGTGTGTTTATGCAAGCATCGTGTGTGTACATTTGCGCGTGCCTGCCTGTGCTTGTGTGTTCCCTGCAGTGTTTGTCCAGGCCCTGGGCTAGCCAGTCAGTGGTTCGTCCAAGCCCTAGGCTAGCCAGTCAGTGGTTCGTCAAGGCCCTGGGCTAGCCAGTCAGTGGTTCGTCCAGGCCCTGGGCTAGCCAGTCAGTGGTTCGTCCAAGCCCTGGGCTAGCCAGTCAGTGGTTCGTCCAAGCCCTGGGCTAGCCAGTCAGTGGTTCGTCCAGGCCCTGGGCTAGCCAGTCAGTGGTTCGTCCAGGCCCTGGGCTAGCCAGTCAGTGGTTTGTCCAGGCCCTGGGCTAGCCAGTCAGTGGTTTGTCCAGGCCCTGGGCTAGCCAGTCAGTGGTTTGTCCAGGCCCTGGGCTAGCCAGTCAGTGTGTTTGACCCATCAGCCCTGACAGTCACAGTGCCCACAGCCCAACCACAGGGACCTTTGGTCAGCTATAAATACAAATCTCTCTCTCTCTCTCTCTCTCTCTCTCTCTCTCTCTCTCTCTCTCTCTCTCTCTCTCTCTCTCTCTGGCTGCAGTGTGGAGTCAGCGCATCATCCCAAATGGCATCGTATTTCCCTATTTAGTGCACTACTTTCCACCAGGCTCCATAGGACTCTGGTCAAATGTTGTGCACTACATAGGGAATAGGGTTGCATTTGGGACGCAACTAAAGTGGCGCATCTCTCATGCAGCTTCCGGGAAGCAGCTCTCCTCTGCTCTGTCATCACCAGGGAGCGACAGGGGAAGTCAGGAATAGAACAACAGTCCTCATATGACCTACTCCTGCACAGACTAGCACTTCTTCATTTGTTATGCTACATGAAGAAATACATGCAGGTTTTACAGGCAGTCAGGCTGCTGTATACTACTCAGGCCTTCTACTCACAAAACAGTGTGTGTGTGAGACTCTTTCCTAGACATGCTTGGTCAAACACAGCCCCCTTCAGAGTCCCAAGGGGTTAGACAGGGACAGTCCCCACACAGTGACACAGAGAAGATAGAGAGGAGAGGGAGGGAGAGCGTTGGTAGTAGAGGGAGGGAAACAAACTCATAACAGGCCCCTCACAGTCACACATGGCAAGAGAGAGATAAAGAGAGAGACAGAGAGGGGGGTGATGAGAGCGAGAGATAGCATTGGTAGTAGGGGGAGGGAAAAGACTCATCATAACAGAGTACTAGTTTGTCCTCTATCTCAGTGCAATCCTAACACTGTAGCCACTTGCTGCAGCTGGCTACAAAGAATGACAGAGCGAGAAAAAAGAAAGAAAGATAAAGTTTGAATGTTCCGTAATCCTGTTTGGCTCAGCTGAACAAGAGGCAATGGAAAGGGAGAGAGAGAGACAGAGAGAGAGACAGAGAAGCGAGGGAGAGAGAGAATGAATGTGGAAAAACCTCCGTCACCTCAGGAGAAAAACACATACCACAGCTACTCAGTGTTTACTAAACCAGAACCACACTGGCACCCTCACTCCTAATCCACATTGCTGGTGTCATGTCACACCTATATATACAGTACCAGCCAAAAGTTTGGACACACCTACTCATTCAAGAGTTTTTCTTTATTTTAATATTTTCTACATTGTAGAATAATAGTGAAGACATCAAAACTATGAAACAACACATATGGAATTATGTAGTAACCAAAAAAGTGTTAAACAAATCCAAATATATTTTATATTTGAGATTCTTCAAAGGAGCCACCCCTTGCCTTGATGGCAGTGTTGCACACTCAACCAGCTTCACTTGGAATGATTTTTCCACTGTCTTGAAGGAGTTCCCACATATGCTGAGCATTTGTTGGCTGTTTTTCCTTCACTCTGCAGTCCAACTCATCTCAAACCATCTCAATTGGGTTGAGGTCGGTTGATTGTGGAGGCCAGGTCTTCTGATGCAGCGCTCCATCACTGTCCCTCTTGGTCAAATAGCCCTTACACTGCCTGGAGGTGTGTTGGGTCATTGTCCTGTTGAAAAACAAATGATAGTCCCACTATGGTAGCCATGCTGGTTAAGTGTGCCTTGAATTCTAAATAAATCACAGACAGTGTCACCAGCAAGATCATCCATTCACCTACTCTGCGTCTCACAAAGACACAGCGGTTGGAACCAAATGTCTCAAATTTGGACTCGTCAAATCAAAGGACAGATTTCCACTGGTGTAATTTCCATTGCTTGTGTTTCTTGGCCCAAGCAAGTCTCTTCTTATTATTGGTATCCTTTAGTAGTGGTTTCTCTGCAGCAATTCAACCATGAAGGTGTCATGACTGACCACAAGAATTCAAATAGGTCAGATCAGGTTTGCAATGACTAACTTCAATCAGACTCCCTTTCACCTGTAGAGGGGGAGGATAGAACTAGTGCGGATTGGCACTCACACCCTGTTGTGAATCAAGGGAGAAGATCCAGGCCTGTGCTTTGTCAGACAGACCTTTTCCCACTGAAACTCTTAACACTTTAAAAAGTGAATACTGCTACAATATTTTGAATGTAGAATGCAGGGAATTTTGTGTTGAAAAGTGTGTAGCAGAACAATTGATTGCCCACCTCAACAACAGCCCCTACACATTACACTCCATGCAGTTTGGCTTCAGAGCAAAACACTCCACAGAAATGGCCAACTGCTTTCTTCTGGAAATTGTGAAGTCCAAGATGGTCAAAGGGGGCGTTGGTGGGGCTGCGTTTCTGGACCTAAGGAAGGCTTTTGATACTGTTAATCATGAGGTTCTCATCACAAAATTGTCTAAGTTCAACTTTTCCCCCGATGCCTTGAGATGGATGAAATCATACTTCAAAGGCAGAACTCAGCGTGTCAGAGTGAGCAATGAGCTGTCACCCACTCTTAGCTATGATGTGGGCGTGCCCCAAGTGTCAAGTGCTGGGGCCCCTCCTGTTCAGCCTGTACATTAATTATCTGCCTTCTGTCTGTACTGGGTCTGAAGTTCAAATGTATGCAGATGATACAGTGATATATGTGCATGCAAAGAGAAAACAACAAGCTGCACAAGAACTCACTACTGTAGTGGTCCATGTTACAAAGTGGCTCAGTGACTCATGTTTGCATCTCAATGTGAAAAAAACTGTCTGTCTGTTCTTTACAAAGAGGGAAACTGATGCTACTGAGCCAGATGTCTATGTGTCAGGGGAGAAGCTCCAGGTGGTATCTGATTTTAAGTACCTTGGCATCATACTTGATTCCAACCTCTCTTTTAAAAAGCAGGTGAAAAACCTAACTCAAATAACCAAATTCAATTTAGCTCATTTCCGATTTAGACAAAAATGTTTGACTACAGAGGTAGCAAAATTGTACTTCAAATCTATGATACTCCCCCACTTAACATACTGCTTGACTAGTTGGACCCAAGCTCGCTGTACAACATTCAGTCTGTCTACAAACAGGCTCTCAAAGTGCTTGATAGGAAGCTCAATATCCATCATCACTGTTACATCCTCAGAAAGCATGAGTTCCTGAGTTGGGAAAATCTTGTGCAATACACCGACGCATGTCTTGTATTCAATATCCTAATGGCCTGGCTCCCCCTCCACTCAGTACTTTTGTTAAACAGAAAACCCAAACATATGGCAGCCGATCCACAAGGTCTGCCATGAGAGGTGACTGTATAGTTCCCTTTAGGTAAAGCATCTTCAGTCAATCTGCTTTTCTGTGAGAGCTTCACATGTTTGGAATACACTGCCATCAGACACACACAACTACACCACCTATCACACTTTCACAAAAAAACATGAAGACTTGGCTAAAGGCCAATCAGACTTGAGAACATAATCCCTAGTTGTGTATTTCCACTTTCCATGTTGTCTGTCGTCTGTAGCTTGTGAGGTGTGGAAACACTTTGTTGCTTTTATGGATTTTGTCTTGTTGCTTTTTTGTGCTATGTTGCTCTGTCTGCATGCTATGTCTTGCTTGTCCTATGTTGCTCTGTGTGTGCTCACTGCTCATTGATTGTTTGTATTGTTATTGTGATTGTTTTTGATAACCTGCCCAGGGACTGTGGTTGAAAAACCGGCACTTTTACTGAGACGTTGATGAATGTGCACTGTCCCTGTAAAAATAAATTCAAACTCATTGGTCAGAGGCGATCCATAGAACATTTTGTCATTTTGTTTGTTATTTTGTGATGTCATTAAAAAACTTTTTTTTTTAACATACTGTAACTTGGAAAGTACACACACTACATAGCTGGAGTTTCTATACTATGGGTTGTGCATGTAATATGAACAATTATGAAAGTGTTTTTGTTAAGAGAGGGATGTGATTTGAGAAGCTATAAGAGATAATTGTTTTCCATAACTTTGCACAGTGAGTAATTACCGCCCCGAAGTGAGGTCAGAGAGCGTGTCAGCCGGCTGGAACTGCCCCTTATGGGCAAAATGTATAAATGATGGGTTAAGAAATTAACACATTGAACCAGAAAAAGCGTGAAGCGGTAGCTATATATTTAAAATGGTGTGAACTTTGAATCTCAACACGAGGTTGAGACAATAAACTCACCTCCCGGACAATCACTGGTATGGCTGATTAGCTGTCCTAAGTAAAGTATCTTCAAAATTTAAGTTGGAGCATCCTGTTACTCTGCTCAAACCAAACTTCGCGACTGTCAGCCGTAAACTATCTTCAAAGAAGCATCTTCAAGAGCGAATGGAAGGAAAATCAACTCTGTAGTTCTGTTCAGGACTACATGACATGTCACCGGGTAACTACGAAGAAGGACTACAGTTGAAGAGTTGTTGGACGCATTTCAGACAATAAGAGCCTTACAAGAGTGCCACGAAAAGGCCCACCCCCTTTCCAAGGCTGCCCCATTCACGAGCGATCCACGGCGAATTCAGGCATTTCACGTAAATGCATTCATGATTTCTTGCTCAAAGCGGGTGGCAGTTCGTGTGCAAAGTATATGGTTATTTTAGGTGAGAGTAATTTCTAAATGTGGCAATGTTAAGTGTCTCTGTCCCTCTCTCCCTCTCCATCTCTTCTTCAACAAGTATTCATGTTGTCAATTCGCTAGGGACCTTTTTTCAGTCAATAACGGGGGCATAGTGTGTGTGTGTTTATCCTGTTTTCCCATTGAATTAACTAGTAAATAAATAATTAAACCAATTTGTGTAGTACTGAATCATAAGTAAGGCTTTTTGCAGATGCAAGGATGTTATGAATGGTGATATGATATGAGGTTATGATTAATAAGTTGACTGTTTATAGATGTGATAGGTAAAGACCTTTTTGAGTTTAATTCGGGAGATGGTAACTCTTTAAAGAACTGCTCTCGTGGTGCCCCAGACCTAATTTGTTGATTGTTACGTGACTAATTTAATTGGGTAACAATTAAACATAGTTAGTTAATTAAATAAATAACAGTCTTCAGATTAATGTTAAAGTCAAGTCACGACAAAGGACTTGATTCACTCAATCTCTTCTGAACAGTTGATGTTGAGATGTGTCTGTTACTTGAACTCTGTGAAGCATTTCTCATCCACCAAAATTTACAGTTGGCACTATGCATTCGGGAAAGTAGCATTCTCCTGGCATTTGCCAAGAGAGAGTGAAACGTGATTCATCACTCCAGACAAACACATCAAACACATCACTCTAGACAAACACACACACACATCTGCAGAGTCCAATGGCGGCAAGCTTTACACCTCTCCAGCCAAAACTTGGCATTGCACATGGTGATCTTAGGCTTGTGTACGGCTGCTCGGCCATGGAAACCCGTTTCATGAAGTTCCCGAAGAACTGTTCTTGTGCTGACGTTGCTTCCAGGGGCAGTTTGGATCTCGGTAGTGAGTGTTGCAACCGATGGCAGACGATTTTACACGCTGTGCACTTCAGCCCTCAGCGGTCCCATTCTGTGAGCTTGTGTGGTCTACCACTTCGCGACTGAGCCATTGTTGCTCCACCTCACAATAACAGCACTTAAAGTTTACCGGGGAAGCTCTAACAGAGCAGAAATTTGATGAACTGACTTGTTGGAAAGGCGGGATCCAATGACGTTGCCGCGCTGAAAGTCACTGAGCTCTTAAATAAGGCAATTCTACTGCCAATGTTTCTCTATGGAGATTGCATGGTTGTGTGCTCGATTTTATACATTTGTTAGCAACGTGCGTGGCTGAAATAACCAAATCCACTAATTTGAAGGGGTGTCCACATATTGTGTACAGTGCATTTGGAAAGTATTCAGACCCCTTTTTCCAGTCTGAGGTCCTGAGCGCTCTGGAGCAGGTTTTCATCAAGGATCTCTCTGTACTTTGCTACATTCAGCTTTGACTCAATCCTGACTAGTCTCCCAGTCCCTGCCGCTGAATAACATCCCCACCGCATGATGCTGCCACCACCATGCTTCATCGTAGGGATGGTGCCAGGTTTCCTCCAGATGTGATGCTGGACATTCAGGCCAAAGAGTTCAATCAAGACAATGACCAATAGCACACAGCTAAGACAACGCAGGAGTAGCTTCGGGACAAGTCTCCGAATGTCCTTGAGTGGCCCAGCCAGAGCCCGGACTTGAACCCAATCAATCTCTGGAGAGACCTGAAAATAGCTGTGCAGCGACGCTCCCCATCCAACCTGACAGAGCTTGAGAGGATTTGCAGAGAAGAATGGGAGAAACTCCCCAAATACAGGTGTGCCAAATTTGTAGCATCATGCTATAATCGTTGCCAAAGGTGCTTCAACAAAGTACTGAGTAAAGGGTCTGAATAGTTATCTAAATGTGATATTTCAGTTTGTTTATATAAACTCTGGACTGCTGATGCTATTTACAGTATGGGCCATTGAGAGGTGTTGAAGCCACCGGTCGGCCATATTGACAATCCCCAGTAGGAGCAGTCCTTCATAGGAATGAATGGAATTCTACACTATTTCAATTAAATGTTTCAAGGACCAAATGTATTTATTTTATGGTTCTAGTGGGGACAGTAACATTAGCCATCTCATCTGTATTTGTATATAATTTAAAAGAATGCATTACGGTGTCTATAATATAGTAAATGTGGCATAAACAAATGTAGTCATGAATAAATCCATTTCTATAGCTTCCAAAATCTTTTTTACAGTGGTGAGGGAGTGCCAAGATGGTGGGACTGTGTCCCCTATCAGTCATTTAATGTGTATATCTATCATTGGTCACGAAGCAGTGAGCGGATGAAATAAGCGTTGTGTTAGTGATGTGTCTTGCTGAATACTTTGTCCTCTCTCCCCTTCTATCTGCATCACTCAGCAGTGACCCGTATGGTGATGTAATGTGCTGCCTCAGCTCCACTGGAGCATGTGGTGGATCTATAGAGCCTTGTGGCATTCAAATGTTCCATTCTAACATCCTAAAAGCATTGTAACAGTGTTCTTATGTTCTAACAGCCCCTCTGGGACAATTAAGCATCCCAGAAGCCAAGCGCTTAGAGCCGTTGGTGGTTCTGTGGGAGGATGCACTACCAAGGGGAATGGCAGGAAGTCTTTACCTGATCCCGGTAGGTTCAAATCAAATCAAATTTGACGTGTTGTTATTTCTGATCCCGGTAGGCTCATGTATGTGCGCCGAGCGTGTATGTACATGTGTGTATAAGTGTGTGTTTGTGAACATGAAATCGTATAGATTTGTATCGATCACCTACACAGTTTAGCAGGTTTTTGGCTGATGCAGCAAAATGCTATTGATCAATGCAGTAAATGTCAAACAAGCATACAATATTTCCATTATTTTTAATAATCAACGGGTGGTAGCCGGCTAAGGGGCAGAGTAGGGTACTGGGCAGAGGGCAGGGTAGCGGTGGCTGTTTGTCAGTCTCTCGATCCCAGCTGAGGTCCTTGATTATCTTCTTGGCCTTTCTGTGACACCGGGTGCTGTATTTCCTGGAGGGTAGACAGTGTTCCCCCCGATGGTTCATTGGGCTGAGTTCACCCTCCTCTGGAGAGCCCTGCGGTTGCGGACAGTGCAATTTAAAAAAAAATCGAATCAAATTTTATTGGTAACAAACACATGGTTAGCAGATGTTAATGTGAGTGTAGAAAAATGCTTGTGCTTCTAGTTCCGACCACGCAGTAATATCTAACAAGTAATCTAACAATTTCACAACAACTACCTAATACGCACAAGTGTAAAGGAATGATTAAGAATATGTACATAAAAATATATGGATGACCAATGGCCGTCTTGCATAGGCAAGATGCAGTAGATGGTATAGAGTACAGTATATTTTAGGTGCCTCCTAAGAAGAGGTAGGTGCAGGAGTCAGGAGCAGGAGAGCAAGGAATTCCAGTTTGCACAGTCGTTTATTATAAATCCCAACCCACCAACAACAGGCGGGGAAAATCCTGAAACACACGGAGGAGAAACCTCTACTCCTAAATATAGTACCCACTGTACAACGACTGTGAGGGAAAAACCCTGTGGCGCAAACACGCACCCCTAACAGAGCTCACAAGCACAATTAATCCCGCACAAAGGCTAGCGGGCAGCGGAGGTTAATAAACCCACCGAAATGAACTAATCAGACACAGGTGATAACAATAACAGACAGACACAAACGAAAAGGAAAAATGGATCGGTATATATATAATATAACTAGTGATACATTTATAACATCCAATTTTGAATTATTAAAGTGGCTAGAGATTTGAGTCAGTATGTTGGCAGCAAAAAAAATGAACATTTTTACGTTCAAATGCCTCTCCTGTAGTGACGTGTGACATATGCCTAGTTTCCTGAAATTAGTTATTTGTAATTATGTTCCTGCCCCCTGACCATCTGCGGCTTAATCTAGTTGACCCCTGGTTTAGGGTGTCAGGTAAGAGAGAGGTGATATAGTCCTTATCTAGCACTTCATAATTACAGAAGTGAGTGCTATGGGACGATTGTCATTTAGTTTGGAAACTTTTGCTTTCTTGGGCGGAGGTCATAGTTAGTCTGTTTGTACACGTCCATGTTCCCAGTCACCTTACCTTGGTTACATGTGGTGGTTCACGCTATCCCCGGTTTCTGGTTTGAATAAGCTTTAATCGTCACAGTAGGCACATCGTCCCAGATGCACTTCCTGATGAACCCAGTCACAGAGTCAGTGTATGCGTCAATTTTATTCCCAGAGGCGACCCGGAACATATCCTAGTCTGCTTGATCAAAACGTGATGTGTGTGTGTGTTTGTGTGTGTGTGTGTGCGTAGGTCAGTGCACTGAGTGCAGCAGACTCATCGTTAGGCCAGTGGCTCAGGAACAAAGCATTTCTCCACTAAGAGGATTCCTCAGGATATGACTGGTTTGGCCTGATTGGATTTCACCAACCACTAATTCATAACCTGAGTCTGCCAATTACACCTACACCACAGTAGCACAGAAGCACAGTAGCACAGTAGCCTACTACACAGCACATTCGCTGTCTGCTCTCCCTACACGTCGCTGTACTGGGAAGTCCCAGTTTGATAATATAATTGAGCACTCTTTATTACATTTTACCAGCACTGATTCAGAACCTGAAACTCCTACTTAAAACACACCACTAGCACATTAGCCTACTACACACACTGTCTGCAGTACTGTAGGCCTCTATACATGCCTACTCTAATATGAGTCTGTGGTGCAAAGTCCCATACTCCCAGTTTGACAACATAGCAGAATTTAGTACTTTAGCACTTTTTGCTGCACTTAAACATAATTGTGTTGAGTGTAGAGAATGTGTCCATCATCCATCCCACATATCCCCAGCTGACTGGACTGTGGTGATTGTGTGCTGCAGAGTGCTGGGTCAGAGCTCTGGAGCTGGCCAGCTGCAGTTGACTGGGCCTGCCTGCCCCCCTGACTGCCCCTCAAATCGCTCCCTGATGACTGCGGCTCTCAGAGCTCTCAGCAAAGAGACAGGGATCCAGCAGAGAGGAGACAAGGGTCAGAGCCCACAGGAAGTACAGGCAGTTCCACAGTTAACCCAGCTCTAGCCTCCAGCCTCTATGTCTATAGTCTCTAGCCTCATCAGAGAGGAGGACGGCAGGAATCAGAGTAGACCACAGGAAGCTTAGGTAGCTCCAGCCTCTTGCGTTAATCACTTCAGGTGTCCACACAGTCTAAGTTTCTCTCTTTTCTTCGTGTGTCTGTGTGTCCGGGTAGCCAAATAGTGTCCGGGTAGCCAAATAGTCCAGGTAGCCATTTGGTTACCTGTTCAGGAGTCTTATGGCTTGGGGGTAAAAACTGTTGAGGACTTGGCACTCCGGTACCGCTTGCCATGCGGTAGTAGGGAGAACAGTCTATGACTGGGGTGGCTGGGGTCTTTGACCATTTTTAGGGCCTTCCTCTGACACTGCCTGGCGTAGAGGTCCTGGATGGCAGGCAGCTTAGCCCCAGTGATGTACTGGGCCGTATGCACTACCCTCTGTAGTGCCTTGCGGTCAGAGGCCGAGCAGTTGCCGTACTGGTGTCAAATTTGTCTCCACTTTTGTGGATTGGGGTGATCAGTCATTGGTTACAAATATTGGGGAAGATGCCAGAGCCAAAGATGATATTAAAGAGTTTAAATATAGCCAATTGGAATTTGTGGTCTGTACATTTTATAATTTAATTGAGGATAGCGTCAACACCACAGGCCTTTTTGGGTTGGAGGGTTTGTATTTTGACCTGTAGTTCATTCAACGTAATTGGAGAATTCAGTATGTTTTGGTAGTCTTTAATAGTTGATTCTAAGATTTGCATTTGATCATCTTTTTGCTGTTAATTCTTTGTTATAGAGCCAAAAAGATTGGAGAAGTATTTTATCCATACATCTCCATTTTGGATAGATAACCCTTCGTGTTGCTGTTTTTTCCCAGAAGTGGTTATGGATTCTTCAATTAGATTGTGCTGATTTCTAACGTGCTGCTCCTTCTTTTTCCGTAGTGTATTTCTATATTGTCTTAGTGTTTCACCATAGAGAAGGATCAGGTTATCTGGGTTTCTGTTTTTGGTTGGATAGGTTTCTCAATTTCTTTCTTAGGTTTTTGCATTCTTCATCAAACCATTTGTTATTGTTATATTTCCTTGGTTTTCTGTTTTACATTTTTTGATTTGATAGGGATTTGATAGGTCAAAACATACTGTTAAGGTTTTCTACTGCCAAGTTTAACCTTGGAACATTTTGACCAGTAAGTTGTCCAAAAGGGATTGAATTAGTTGCTGCCTAATTGCTTTTTGGTAGATTTCCACCCTTTTTTCCATCTATAGCATTTCCTAATATTATTCAGTTCTATTTCTATTTCTATTTCTATCTCTCTCTCTCTCTCTCTCTCTCTCTCTCTCTCTCTCTCTCTCTCTCTCTCTCTCTCTCTCTCTCTCTCTCTCTCTCTCTCTATATATATATATATATATATATATATATATATTTATTATTTATACTGTATGTATATATTGAACAAAAATATAAACTCAACATCTGAAGTGTTGATCCAATGTTTCCTTAGCTGAAATAAATGATCCCAGAAATGTACCATATGCACAAAAAGCTATTTTCTCTCAAATGCTCTGCATTACATCCATGTTTGTGACCATTTCTCCTCTGCCAAGATAACCCATCCAGCTGGATTGAAGCTGATTAAATAGCATGATCAGTATACAGGTGCACCTTGTGCTGGGGACAATAAAAGGCCACTCTTAAGTGTGCAGTTTTGTCACACAACACAATGCCACAGATGTCTCTGTCACACCATGATCTGTTTCACCTGTCCTTGTGCTTGTCTCCACCCCCTCCAGGTGTCACCCATCTTCCCCATTATCCCCTGTGTATTTAAACCTGTGTTTTCTGTCTGTCTGTGCCAGTTCGTCTTGTATGTTCCTTGTCAACCAGCGTGTTTTTCCTGTGCTCCTGCCTTTTTGTATTCTCGTTTGCCAGTCCTCCAGGTTTTGACCCATGCCTGTTTTCTGGACTCTGTACCTGCCTACCTGATCATTCTGCCTCCCCTGACCTCAAGCCTGCCTGCCACACTGTACCTCCTGGACTGAACTGGTTTTGACCTTTTGCCTTTTGCCTGTTGTCCGTTATTGACTGGACCATGAGTTCATTCCTGGGTTGGAGTCCGTTCTGCCATTCCCATTGCCTCAAAGCAGTGCAGCCTTCCCTGAGACGGCCTCCTCAGGGCTTAAGTCAAGCCTCGGATTTCTCTGCCATCCCTGCAGAGTACCATGACCTCCTGGAGGTCTTCAGCAAGGCATATGCTACTTCTCTTCCCCCGCATCATCCCTACAATTGTGCTATTGACCTTCTCCCAGGCACCACACTGCCTCGTGGTCGGCTATATTCCCTATCCGGCCTGGAGACCAACACCATGGAGGAGTATATTGAGTACTCGGCTGCATCCCCTGCCGGCGCAGGCCTTTTCTTTGTGGAAAAGAAGGACAAGATCCTGCGTCCGTGCATTGACTACCGGGGCCTTAATGACATAACGATCAAGAATCGTTACCCATTACCACTCCTCTCCTCGGCTTTCCAACCGCTCCAGGTGGCTGCCATCTTCTCCAAACTGGACCTTCGGAATGCCTACAACCTGGTTCGGATACTCGAAGGGGATGAGTGGAAGACAGCCTTCAACAGTGCCAGTGGACATTATGAGTACCTGGTTATGCCATTTGGACTCACCAATGCCCCCGTTGTCTTCCAGGCCCTGGTAAACAATGTGCTCCTGGACATGTTAAGCTGTTTTGTGTTTGTCTACCTCGACGACATCCAGTTTTTTACCCGTTCTGCCCAAGAACACGTTCGACAAGTCCTTCAGCGCCTCCTGGAGAACCAGTTATTTGTGAAAGCAGAGAAATGCGAGTTCCACCGTTCTACCCTCTCCTTTCTGGGTTATGTCATCGCTGAAGGAAATATCCAGATGGACCCGGAAAAGGTGAAAGTAGTGGATTGGCCCCAACCTACATCCAGGGTGCAGATACAACATTTCCTGGGGTTTGCCAATTTCTACCGGCGTTTCATTCAAGGCTACATCACCCTGGCGGCCCCCCTCTCGGCACTCACTTCTCCAAAGGTACCGTTCACATGGTCCCCATCGGTTGACAGAGCCTTTGTGGACCTGAAGTGTCGGTTCACTACGGCCCTCGTCCATACGGACCTGTCCTGTCATTTTGTGGTTGAGCTCGCTTCTTCTGATGTTGGAGTGGGGGATATCCTGTCCGAGTGATCTGTCCAGGACCAAAAGCTCCATCCCTGTGCCTTCCTGTTCCATCATCTCAACTCTGCAGAAAGAAATTGCGACGTGGGTAACCAAGAACTCCTGGTGGTCAGATGGCACTGGAGCTGTGGAGACACTGGCTGGAGGGAGCAGAACATCTGTTTTTGGTTTGGACCGACCACAAGAATTTGAATATCTCTACACAGCCAAGCGCCTTAACTCCAGGCAGGCCCGGTGGGCTCTGTTAGTCACCAGGTTCAACTTCACCATTTCCTGTCGCCCAGGGTCCAAGAATGTTAAACCTGACGCCCTCTCTCGCCTGTACAGTCCCGCTGCCACATCCTCTGACTCCGAGACCATCCTCCCTACCTCATGCCTTGCGGCTGCTGTGGGCTGGGGTTTTGAGACCCTGGTCCGCAAGGCACATCGTTCCCAGCCTGCCCCTGGAGGGGGCCCTGGCTAACCGGTTGTTCATCCATAATTCAGTCCGGTCCCGGGTCCTGGAATGAGCTCATTCCTCCAGGCTTACCTATCATCCGGGTTCCCATCGAACCGTGGCCTTCCTCCGACAACGTTTCTTGTGGCCCACAATGGTTCCTAACGCATCTGTCTTCGTCGCCGCATGCACTGTTTGTGCTCAGAATAAGACTCCGCGGCAAACCCGTTCCGGCCTCCTTCAGCCCTGGCCCCATATCTCCCTGGACTTTGTCACTAGGCTCCCTCCGTCTGATGGCAACACCGTCATTCTGACGGTAGTCGATCGGTTTTCCAAGGCCGCCCATCATCCCTCTCTCCAAACTACCCTCTGCCAAAGAGAAGGCCCAGATCATGGTGAGCACGTCTTCAGGATCCACAGACTCCCGGCGCACATGGTCTCTGACAAGGGGTCCTCACTTCTGGAAGGCGTTCTGCACCCTTATTGGGTCGTCGGCCAGCCTGACCTCCGGATTCCATCCCCAATCCAACGGCCAGTCGGCGCGGGCAAACCAAGACCTGGAAAAAACCTTAAGATGCCTCGTCTCGACCAACCCCACTACCTGGAGCCGCTTCTCAAGACCAACTCCAGGTTTCATCAACAAGCGGATCGCAGTCGGACTCCAGCTCCTTGCTATAGCATTGGGCAGAGGGTATGGCTATCCACACGGGACCTGCCCCTTCGAGGTGGAGTCCCGCAAACTTTCCCACCGTTTCATTGGCCCTTTTCTTAGTTCCACTGCCGTTCGTCTTTTGTTACCCCGTACTCTCTGTAATCACACTACGTTCCATGTGTCCAGGATTAAGCCCGTGTCTCACAGCCATTTGTCTTCTATTTCCAGGCCCACTCCTCCACTCCCTGTCATCGATGGCCATCCAGCATACACTATGAGATGCCTCCTGAGTGTTCGACCGTGGGGCAGGGGTTTCCAGTACCTGGTTGACTGGGAGGTTTATGGCCCGGAGGAGAGGGCTGGGTACCTGCTAGAGACTTCCTGGACCCAGCCCTCATTGCCGACTTCCACCGCCGGCACCCCGGTCAATCAGGTATGCGCCCGAGGAGGACGCCAGGTGGCGCCCCTGGGGGGGGTTACTGTCACACCCTGATCTGTTTCACCTGTCCTTGTGCTTGTTGTCACCATCTTCCCCATTATCCCCAGGGTATTTTAAACCTGTGTTTTCTGTCTGTGCCAGTTCGTCTTGTATGTTCCAAGTCAACCAGCGTGTTTTTCCCGTGCTCCTGCCTTTTTGTATTCTCGTTTGCCAGTCCTCCCGGTTTTGACCCTTGCCTGTTTTCTGGACTCTGTACCTGCCTGCCTGATCATTCTGCCTCCCCTGACCTCAAGCCTGCCTGCCACACTGTACCTCCTGGACTGAACTGGTTTTGACCTTTTGCCTGACCACAACCATTCTCTTACCTACCCCTTTTGGAATTAATAAATATCAAATACTCAAACCATCTGCCTCTCGTGTCTGCATCTGGTTCTCGTCTTGTGCCCTTATAGGCTCAAGTTTTCAGTGAGCGTGCAATTGGCATGCTGACTGCAGGAAGGTCCACCAGAGTTGTTGCCAGAGAATTAAATGTTAATTTCTCTACCATAAGCCGACTCCAATGTTTTAGAGAATTTGGCAGTCCAACCTGCCTCACAACTGCAGACCACGTAACTACACCAGCCCAGGACCGCCACATCAAATTGTATTTGTCACATGCTTACTTACTTAGAAGCCCTTAACCAACAATGTAGTTTAAAGAAAATACCAGTTGAGAAAATATTGACTAAATAAACTAAAGTTTAAAAAAGTGACACAATAACAAGGCTACGTACAGGGGGTACCGGTACAGAGTCAATGTGCAGGTTAGGTGAGGTAATATGTACATGTAGGTAGGGGTAAAGTGACTCTGCATAGAAAATGAACAGTAAGTACTGAAGCAGCAGTGTAAAGAAAAGCAGAAAGAACAGTCAGGATGGCTGGAGTCTGATTTAAAAAAAATAAAAAATGTAGGCCTTCCTCTGACACCGCCTAGTACAGAGGTCCTGGATGGCAGGAAGTTTGGTGATGTACTGGGCTGGACACACTACCCTCTGTAGCGTCTTACGGTCCGAGCAGTTGCCATACCAGGCAGTGATGCAACCGGTCAGGATGCTCTCAATGATGTAGCTTTAGAACCGTTTCAGTATCTGGGGACCCATAGCAAATCCTCTCAGTCTCCTGATGTGAAATATGCATTGTCCTGCCTTCATGACTATCTTGGTATGTTTGGACCGTGATACATCTGGCTTCTTCACCGCCGGGATCGTCTGAGACCAGTCACCCGGACTGCTGATAAAACAGGAGTATTTCTGTCTGTAATAAAGCCCTTTTGTGGGGAAAAACTCATTGTGATTGGCTGTGCCTGGCTCCCCAGTGGGTGGGCCTGGCTTCCAAGTGTGTGGGCATATGCTCTCCCAGGTCCACCCATGGCTGTGCCCCTGCCCAGCCTAATTAATTTATTTCAATTTATTGATTCCTTATATGAACTGTAACTCAGTAAAATCGTTTAAATGGTTGCGTTTATGTTTTTGTTCAGTATATTTATAAACTGAGTATACTAAACATTAGGAACACCTTCCTAATATTGAGTTGCATCCCCTCCTTCTGCCCTCAGAACAGCCTCAATTCCCTGGGGCATGGACTCTACAAGGTGTCAAATGCGATCCACAGGGATTCTGGCCCATGTTGACTCCAATTCTTCCCACAGTTATGTCAAGTTGGCTGGATGTGCTTTGGGTGGTGGACCGTTCTTGATACACACAGGAAACTGTTTAGTGTGAAAAACCCAGCAGCGTTGCAGTTCTTGAGACAAATGGTGCGCCTGGCACCTACTACCATACCCCGTTCAAATCTTTAGTCTTTGCTTTTCACCCTCAATGGCACACATACAGAATCCATGTCTCAATTGTCTCAAGGCTTAAAAATCCTTCTTTAACCTGTCTTCTCCCCTTCATCTACATTGATTGGAGTGGATTTAACAAGTGACATCAATAAGGGATCATAGCTTTCACCTGGTCAGTATGTCATGGAAAGAGCAGGTGTTCTTAATGTTTGGTATGCTCAGTGTATATCTCTCAATCACAACAGTGAGGCTGTGCTAAAGAGATGTGTTTTACTGCAAATTACGGCAAGTTTCCAGTAGTGCAGCAGTCTGGTGCCATGCTTCAGGAGGTAAATGGATTGTTGTTCTTGTCAGTACTGCAGGGTTTGTTTTCCATCAGTGAAAAATTTAAATAAAGTAATTTAGCAGACGCTCTTATCCAGAACAACTTAGGGTTAAGTGCCTTGCTCAAGGGCACATCAACAGATTTTTCACCTAGTCAGCTCTGGGATTCAATCCAGTGACCTTTTCATTTAGTGGCCCAGCGGTCTTTAGCGCTCTCAACATTTAATCTTCAGTAGTTTAAGATGGTCACGGCCAGGCATGTTGTGGTGGTGGTTGAGGCTAAAGAAAAGAAGGTAGTAAAGAATGGACAAGGAATGATGAGGGACGGGTAGAACCTGGTGAACTTTACTCCCTCTCGGTGACTCTGTGTGGGCTTGGTGGAGCAATGTGATCTTCTCTGGAGCCTCTGCACTGCGCAACAGGATCATGCTGTTTACCTAATGCACAGACAGATACGAGACAGGGGTTATAGTGATGACTCACAGTCAGACCTACAGTAATCTGATGTTCACATCACATTCAGTTTTCATAGATCTTCATTAATGCAAAATGTGGTACAACTATTTGCAAAGGAAAATTAAAACAAGCATTTGTTTGTTCAGGTAATCCTTCTCTGTTTGAGTCTGTTTTCTTCTTTTTGGTGCCTAGTGATGAATACCACCCTAAGTAAAGACATGAGCGTAGCAGCAGGACCAATCGCTAATGCAAATCAGTAGAAAGCATCATCATTATCAACACATGACATGTTGCATATGGAAACACAGCCAGTGGATGAACCAGTACAGTAACAACACTATAACAAGATATGGACATCACATTACAATGTAGTTTTTTCTTAAGAAACCTGTGATGTTTGTCAAATTTCTGGTTTATAGTTAAAGCTGCTATGGTGACATTAGAGGGACTGGGCGCCGCTAGGGTGTTTGTGGTCATTGCCAAGTGATATGGTGGCCTACTGAAGCACACCAGTGAGGTAAGGCAGTTGAACTGAGAAAGCAAGAGGAGGACTGAAGGAGGGAGGGACTATTTTGGAGGAGGAAGTGAAGGTGGAGGGGAAGAGAAGCAGCAGGAGGAGGAAGAGGAGTAGGAGGAAGAGTAGAAGCAGCAGCAGGAGGAAGAGGAGGAGGAGAGTGGCTCTGTGAGGCTTTTGTCAATTAGGCTGTGATGTGTGTTTTCAGCATTTGCAGCTGAGTGGGAGAGTGATTTGCACAGCTGATTGTTTTTTATCAGAGCCCTCCATTGAGGGGGCTGGGTGTAGTGAGCGATATGCATTTTAATGGATTTTAATACATGGAAATGACATTTCAGGGTTGTAGTGAAGAAGTGTCCTTGGGCTTCGTCTGTCTCTGTCTGTCTGTGTCTGCGAGGAAGGGAGGGGACTGCTGTGCTGTTAGAAGAAATGGTGCTTTGGCCAGCGAACCAGCTTTTAAGAGACAAGCCTATCCGTGACAATTATTAGACACACATTTAAATATCTACATTACAGTTCTGTGACCATGGAAATAATCATGTTCTGTAGCATGAGACCCTAGTACTGTACCCTTGTATACCCTTGTGAGAAGCATGGATGCTGTAGTTAGCTATTGTATTTTCTATGCCTGCTGCCACAAAGTTATCTAGTCAGACACATTCCTTGTTACAGGAGCAGGCATAGTTGTGCATAGTCGTCGCTACACTGTTCCAAAAGGGTTAATCGGCTGTCCCCATAGGAGAACCCTTTTTGTTTCCGGGTAGAGCCCTTTTGGGTACCATGTAGAATCCTCTGTAGAAAGGGTTCCACCTGGGCATTGGTCTAAGGCACTGCATTGGTCTAAGCCACAGTGGTCTAAGGCACTGTATCACTAGCTGTGCCACTAGAGATTCTGGGTTCAAGTCCAGGCTCTGTCACCACCAGCCGCGACCGGGAGACCAATGGGGCGGTGCAAAATTGGCCCAGCGTCATCCAGGTTAGGAGAGGGTTTGGCCGACAGGGATGTCCTTGTCCCATTGCGCTGGGTTAAGGTTACGCTGTGCGGCTTGGTCGGGTTTCAGAGAATGCACGCCTCTCCCGAGTCCCTTACAGGAGTTGCAGTGATGAGAGAAGACTGTAACTACCAATTGGGGAGAAAAAGGGGAAGAAAAAAGTGTTCTCCTATGGGGACAGCAGAAAAAACATTTAAGATTCAAGATAATGTCCACACAGCATTGGTTATTTTCATGTGGAGTCAGAGGTGTTGTTTATTTAGAATGAATCACCCTGTTTCTTCTCCCCCCATACTCTGTATTGGTTTCCAGAGAGAGAGAGCAAGGATAGAGAGAGCAGCCCAGTAATTGGGTGCCATGTTCCTTTCATCTGCATTCCTTGTCCTGTTTACCATAGTTACACTGCCCACCTCCCCCTGTACACCCCAAGTACAGGCAGCAAACAGCCTTCTCCCCTTCTCTCTCACAACTATGCCACGTTCATACACACACACACACACACACACTCACGACTACGCCAAGTTTACACACTTACACAAATACGCCAAGTTCACACACTCACACACCACTACGCCATGTTCAAATATAATCATAAAAGTCAATAAACAGTCCTCTGTGCTCTCACCATACTTTCGTCTCACGTCTGCTGGAAGTGTGTATGTGTGTGTGGCTTGCGCCTGCCTTCTGCCTGCCTTTGCCTATTTATTTATTCAGAAAAATGGAAATCCCTTTCCTCATGAAAACTTTTCCATTTCACAGTGTTGCCCTCGGCACTGGATCAGATCATCATCAGATCCTCCTGGTGTTGCTGCTACTCCACCATTTATCGCTCGCTTTCTTTCCCTCTGTTTGTTGTCCTCTCCTTAACCCTTGTTTTCGGGCTACTAAATTATGTCTGTCCTTCAACGGTTCAGTTGTGTTGACTAGAGCAATGTTATAAATGTATTGTTGTTGGTATCAGCTATACAGTGCTATGACTTATAGCTTCTCTTAGATTTCTGTTAGCAGTAATAGTTGTTGTTTTAGGTTGTCTCCCTCACAGACTGTGTAGAGTTCTAGCTAGCTTGGTCATGTTAGTAGAGGGTTAGAGAGTGGAGGGGTTGACTGAGAGTTTAAATCCTCCATCACTTCTCGAAAGT
This sequence comes from Oncorhynchus kisutch, assembly GCF_002021735.2. NCBI lineage: Eukaryota > Metazoa > Chordata > Actinopteri > Salmoniformes > Salmonidae > Oncorhynchus > Oncorhynchus kisutch. The sequence goes on from NC_034187.2 coordinate 13,521,801, forward strand.
TATAGAGTGAACCCCTCCATGAGAGAGAGAGAGAAAGAAAGAAGAGAGAGTATCTCAGAAAGTGGGAGGCTGAGAGATGAGAGAGGGAAAGAGAAAGTGAGAGTAAGAAGCAGATAAAGCCAGGATAAACAGATATATATATATATATATATATATATATATATATATATAGAGAGAGAGAGAGAGAGAGAGAGAGAGGGGAGATAGTGGTGTCTCCTGGCACAGCGGGCAGTGTACTGATGAGTTGTGGATGGCACCGTGGAGACATGGTGTGGCCATGGGGGATTGTTCTGTGATCGTCTATCCTGGCACACACACACACACACCCACACACAGAACACTGGCATTCATGCATACACACACACACACACAGAACACTGGCATTCACACACACACACACACACACACACACACACACACACACACACACACACACACACACACACACACACACACACACACACACACACACACACACACAGAACACTGGCATACACACACACACACACACACAGAACACTGGCATACACACACACACACACACACACACACACACACACACACACACACACACAGAACACTGGCATACACACACACACACACACACACACACAGAACACTGGCATTCACACACACACACACACACACACACACACACACACACACACACACACACCCTTATATTCTTACAGTTTTTAAAAATGGTTAACAAGCATCGGTCAATACTGAAGCCACTTTTTCAAAACTCTTCACACAGTCTGCATTACCTTGGCCAAACAGTTAATCTCACCTCCAAAACTCACTCCACTCAAACCACTAAAGCACTTCATACATGTCTCAAAATAAGCTTGTTGGACCATAACACTGGCAACAATTCTCATTCAGAAAGCATACATTGTCACTCATAACACATTGACCTAAAAAACACTATCAGGGAGCATTACATAAACTATGAACTTTTCTCTCACTGTTAGATTTTTTTGTTTTGTTTACATAAATCAGTATTTCATTGTAGAATAAGAATAACACCTTTTCACTTTATTGAAAAATTAAAAGTTGAAGCAAAAAACAAATTCCTGAAATTCCAGGGCTGCAATAATGACTACAAAAAACATGTCTAGTATAATCACTCATACTGTACAGTACTGTGAGGGTTCTAGTTCTCATCAACATGTATAGTATAATCACTAATACTGTACAGTACTGTGAGGGTTCTAGTTCTCATCAACATGTATAGTATAATCACTCATACTGTACAGTACTGTGAGGGTTCTAGTTCTCATCAACATGTATAGTATAATCACTCATACTGTACAGTACTGTGAGGGTTCTAGTTCTCATCAACATGTATAGTATAATCACTCATACTGTACAGTACTGTGAGGGTTCTAGTTCTCATCAACATGTATAGTATAATCACTCATACTGTACAGTACTGTGAGGGTTCTAGTTCTCATCAACATGTATAGTATAATCACTCATACTGTACAGTACTGTGAGGGTTCTAGTTCTCATCAACATGTATAGTATAATCACTCATACTGTACAGTACTGTGAGGGTTCTACTTCTCATCAACATGTATAGTATAATCACTCATACTGTACAGTACTGTGAGGGTTCTAGTTCTCATCAACATGTATAGTATAATCACTCATACTGTACAGTACTGTGAGGGTTCTAGTTCTCATCAACATGTATAGTATAATCACTCATACTGTACAGTACTGTGAGGGTTCTAGTTCTCATCAACATGTATAGTATAATCACTCATACTGTACAGTACTGTGAGGGTTCTAGTTCTCATCAACATGTATAGTATAATCACTCATACTGTACAGTACTGTGAGGGTTCTAGTTCTCATCAACATGTATAGTATAATCACTCATACTGTACAGTACTGTGAGGGTTATAGTTCTCATCAACATGTATAGTATAATCACTCATACTGTACAGTACTGTGAGGGTTATAGTTCTCATCAACATGTATAGTATAATCACTCATACTGTACAGTACTGTGAGGGTTCTAGTTCTCATCAACATGTATAGTATAATCACTCATACTGTACAGTACTGTGAGGGTTCTAGTTCTCATCAACATGTATAGTATAATCACTCATACTGTACAGTACTGTGAGGGTTCTAGTTCTCATCAACATGTCTAGTATAGTCACTCATACTGTACAGTACTGTGAGGGTTCTAGTTCTCATCAACATGTATAGTATAATCACTCATACTGTACAGTACTGTGAGGGTTCTAGGTCTCATCAACATGTATAGTATAATCACTCATACTGTACAGTACTGTGAGGGTTCTAGTTCTCATCAACATGTATAGTATAATCACTCATACTGTACAGTACTGTGAGGGTTCTAGTTCTCATCAACATGTGTAGTATAATCACTCATACTGTACAGTACTGTGAGAGCTCTAGTTCTCATCAACATGTATAGTATAATCACTCATACTGTACAGTACTGTGAGGGTTCTAGTTCTCATCAACATGTCTAGTATAATCACTCATACTGTACAGTACTGTGAGGGTTATAGTTCTCATCAACATGTCTAGTATAATCACTCATACTGTACAGTACTGTGAGGGTTCTAGTTCTCATCAACATGTATAGTATAATCACTCATACTGTACAGTACTGTGAGGGTTCTAGTTCTCATCAACATGTATAGTATAATCACTCATACTGTACAGTACTGTGAGGGTTCTAGTTCTCATCAACATGTATAGTATAATCACTCATACTGTACAGTACTGTGAGGGTTCTAGTTCTCATCAACATGTATAGTATAATCACTCATACTGTACAGTACTGTGAGGGTTCTAGTTCTCATCAACATGTATAGTATAATCACTCATACTGTACAGTACTGTGAGGGTTCTAGTTCTCATCAACATGTCTAGTATAATCACTCATACTGTACAGTACTGTGAGGGTTCTAGTTCTCATCAACATGTATAGTATAATCACTCATACTGTACAGTACTGTGAGGGTTCTACTTCTCATCAACATGTATAGTATAATCACTCATACTGTACAGTACTGTGAGGGTTCTAGTTCTCATCAACATGTATAGTATAATCACTCATACTGTACAGTACTGTGAGGGTTCTAGTTCTCATCAACATGTATAGTATAATCACTCATACTGTACAGTACTGTGAGGGTTCTAGTTCTCATCAACATGTATAGTATAATCACTCATACTGTACAGTACTGTGAGGGTTCTAGTTCTCATCAACATGTATAGTATAATCACTCATACTGTACAGTACTGTGAGGGTTATAGTTCTCATCAACATGTATAGTATAATCACTCATACTGTACAGTACTGTGAGGGTTATAGTTCTCATCAACATGTATAGTATAATCACTCATACTGTACAGTACTGTGAGGGTTATAGTTCTCATCAACATGTATAGTATAATCACTCATACTGTACAGTACTGTGAGGGTTCTAGTTCTCATCAACATGTATAGTATAATCACTCATACTGTACAGTACTGTGAGGGTTCTAGTTCTCATCAACATGTATAGTATAATCACTCATACTGTACAGTACTGTGAGGGTTCTAGTTCTCATCAACATGTCTAGTATAGTCACTCATACTGTACAGTACTGTGAGGGTTCTAGTTCTCATCAACATGTATAGTATAATCACTCATACTGTACAGTACTGTGAGGGTTCTAGGTCTCATCAACATGTATAGTATAATCACTCATACTGTACAGTACTGTGAGGGTTCTAGTTCTCATCAACATGTATAGTATAATCACTCATACTGTACAGTACTGTGAGGGTTCTAGTTCTCATCAACATGTGTAGTATAATCACTCATACTGTACAGTACTGTGAGAGCTCTAGTTCTCATCAACATGTATAGTATAATCACTCATACTGTACAGTACTGTGAGGGTTCTAGTTCTCATCAACATGTCTAGTATAATCACTCATACTGTACAGTACTGTGAGGGTTATAGTTCTCATCAACATGTCTAGTATAATCACTCATACTGTACAGTACTGTGAGGGTTCTAGTTCTCATCAACATGTATAGTATAATCACTCATACTGTACAGTACTGTGAGGGTTCTAGTTCTCATCAACATGTATAGTATAATCACTCATACTGTACAGTACTGTGAGGGTTCTAGTTCTCATCAACATGTATAGTATAATCACTCATACTGTACAGTACTGTGAGGGTTCTAGTTCTCATCAACATGTCTAGTATAATCACTCATACTGTACAGTACTGTGAGGGTTCTAGTTCTCATCAACATGTATAGTATAATCACTCATACTGTACAGTACTGTGAGGGTTCTACTTCTCATCAACATGTATAGTATAATCACTCATACTGTACAGTACTGTGAGGGTTCTAGTTCTCATCAACATGTATAGTATAATCACTCATACTGTACAGTACTGTGAGGGTTCTAGTTCTCATCAACATGTATAGTATAATCACTCATACTGTACAGTACTGTGAGGGTTCTAGTTCTCATCAACATGTATAGTATAATCACTCATACTGTACAGTACTGTGAGGGTTCTAGTTCTCATCAACATGTATAGTATAATCACTCATACTGTACAGTACTGTGAGGGTTCTAGTTCTCATCAACATGTATAGTATAATCACTCATACTGTACAGTACTGTGAGGGTTATAGTTCTCATCAACATGTATAGTATAATCACTCATACTGTACAGTACTGTGAGGGTTATAGTTCTCATCAACATGTATAGTATAATCACTCATACTGTACAGTACTGTGAGGGTTCTAGTTCTCATCAACATGTATAGTATAATCACTCATACTGTACAGTACTGTGAGGGTTCTAGTTCTCATCAACATGTATAGTATAATCACTCATACTGTACAGTACTGTGAGGGTTCTAGTTCTCATCAACATGTCTAGTATAGTCACTCATACTGTACAGTACTGTGAGGGTTCTAGTTCTCATCAACATGTATAGTATAATCACTCATACTGTACAGTACTGTGAGGGTTCTAGGTCTCATCAACATGTATAGTATAATCACTCATACTGTACAGTACTGTGAGGGTTCTAGTTCTCATCAACATGTATAGTATAATCACTCATACTGTACAGTACTGTGAGGGTTCTAGTTCTCATCAACATGTGTAGTATAATCACTCATACTGTACAGTACTGTGAGAGCTCTAGTTCTCATCAACATGTATAGTATAATCACTCATACTGTACAGTACTGTGAGGGTTCTAGTTCTCATCAACATGTCTAGTATAATCACTCATACTGTACAGTACTGTGAGGGTTATAGTTCTCATCAACATGTCTAGTATAATCACTCATACTGTACAGTACTGTGAGGGTTCTAGTTCTCATCAACATGTATAATATAATCACTCATACTGTACAGTACTGTGAGGGTTCTAGTTCTCATCAACATGTATAGTATAATCACTCATACTGTACAGTACTGTGAGGGTTATAGTTCTCATCAACATGTATAGTATAATCACTCATACTGTACAGTACTGTGAGGGTTCTAGTTCTCATCAACATGTATAGTATAATCACTCATACTGTACAGTACTGTGAGGGTTCTAGTTATCATCCACATGTATAGTATAATCACTCATACTGTACAGTACTGTGAGGGTTCTAGTTCTCATCAACATGTATAATATAATCACTCATACTGTACAGTACTGTGAGGGTTCTAGTTCTCATCAACATGTATAGTATAATCACTCATACTGTACAGTACTGTGAGGGTTCTAGTTCTCATCAACATGTATAATATAATCACTCATACTGTACAGTACTGTGAGGGTTCTAGTTCTCATCAACATGTATAGTATAATCACTCATACTGTACAGTACTGTGAGGGTTCTACTTCTCATCAACATGTATAGTATAATCACTCATACTGTACAGTACTGTGAGGGTTCTAGTTCTCATCAACATGTATAGTATAATCACTCATACTGTACAGTACTGTGAGGGTTCTAGTTCTCATCAACATGTATAGTATAATCACTCATACTGTACAGTACTGTGAGGGTTCTAGTTCTCATCAACATGTATAGTATAATCACTCATACTGTACAGTACTGTGAGGGTTCTAGTTCTCATCAACATGTATAGTATAATCACTCATACTGTACAGTACTGTGAGGGTTCTAGTTCTCATCAACATGTGTAGTATAATCACTCATACTGTACAGTACTGTGAGAGCTCTAGTTCTCATCAACATGTATAGTATAATCACTCATACTGTACAGTACTGTGAGGGTTCTAGTTCTCATCAACATGTCTAGTATAATCACTCATACTGTACAGTACTGTGAGGGTTATAGTTCTCATCAACATGTCTAGTATAATCACTCATACTGTACAGTACTGTGAGGGTTCTAGTTCTCATCAACATGTATAATATAATCACTCATACTGTACAGTACTGTGAGGGTTCTAGTTCTCATCAACATGTATAGTATAATCACTCATACTGTACAGTACTGTGAGGGTTATAGTTCTCATCAACATGTATAGTATAATCACTCATACTGTACAGTACTGTGAGGGTTCTAGTTCTCATCAACATGTATAGTATAATCACTCATACTGTACAGTACTGTGAGGGTTCTAGTTATCATCAACATGTATAGTATAATCACTCATACTGTACAGTACTGTGAGGGTTCTAGTTCTCATCAACATGTATAATATAATCACTCATACTGTACAGTACTGTGAGGGTTCTAGTTCTCATCAACATGTATAGTATAATCACTCATACTGTACAGTACTGTGAGGGTTCTAGTTCTCATCAACATGTATAGTATAATCACTCATACTGTACAGTACTGTGAGGGTTCTAGTTCTCATCAACATGTATAGTATAATCACTCATACTGTACAGTACTGTGAGGGTTCTAGTTATCATCAACATGTATAGTATAATCACTCATACTGTACAGTACTGTGAGGGTTCTAGTTCTCATCAACATGTATAGTATAATCACTCATACTGTACAGTACTGTGAGGGTTCTAGTTCTCATCAACATGTCTAGTATAGTCACTCATACTGTACAGTACTGTGAGGGTTCTAGTTCTCATCAACATGTATAGTATAATCACTCATACTGTACAGTACTGTGAGGGTTCTAGTTCTCATCAACATGTATAGTATAATCACTCATACTGTACAGTACTGTGAGGGTTATAGTTCTCATCAACATGTATAGTATAATCACTCATACTGTACAGTACTGTGAGGGTTATAGTTCTCATCAACATGTATAGTATAATCACTCATACTGTACAGTACTGTGAGGGTTCTAGTTCTCATCAACATGTGTAGTATAATCACTCATACTGTACAGTACTGTGAGAGCTCTAGTTCTCATCTACATGTATAGTATAATCACTCATACTGTACAGTACTGTGAGGGTTCTAGTTCTCATCAACATGTATAGTATAATCACTCATACTGTACAGTACTGTGAGGGTTCTAGTTCTCATCAACATGTATAGTATAATCACTCATACTGTACAGTACTGTGAGGGTTCTAGTTATCATCAACATGTATAGTATAATCACTCATACTGTACAGTACTGTGAGGGTTCTAGATATCATCAACATGTGTAGTATAATCACTCATACTGTACAGTACTGTGAGGGTTCTAGTTATCATCCACATGTATAGTATAATCACTTATACTGTACAGTACTGTGAGGGTTCTAGTTCTCATCAACATGTATAGTATAATCACTCATACAGTACAGTACTGTGAGGGTTCTGGTTCTCATCAACATGTATAGTATAATCACTCATACAGTACAGTACTGTGAGGGTTCTGGTTCTCCCTCTCTCCTGCATTTGGCCACAAGTTCTCATCAACATTACATCTTATTTCTTCTCTGGCGATGCATCTTGGAAAGTATCTTCTGGAATGTCTAATCCAACCCTGGCAGTCTTCAGGAGAAGTGTCTCCACACCCTGGCAGTCTTCAGGAGAAGTGTCTCCACACCCTGGCAGTCTTCAGGAGAAGTGTCTCCACACCCTGGCAGTCTTCAGGAGAAGTGTCTCCACACCCCGCATTCATGGCATCCGGTATGGACATCTGGTCATGTGGATGATGGTCATAAACCTTCCACCTCCACGCAGGGAAACGCAGGGAAAACAGGAATAGTACTGACATCCTGGGATGTGCAGCACACCAGTCTGTGACTGCAGCAGAGTGGTGGAATGCCACACAACAATGAAGGTAGGGGAGTTTCTTGCCCCTCTCTCCTCTGCTGGTACAAGTCGATTATGCAGGTCATCCAGAAAATAAATGAGCCTCTCTGTATTGTAGGGGCCATGAGTGGTTTGTGTAACAGCAAACCATCACAGGACAGTGCTACACACATTGTGATGTTAGCTCCTCTCTGGCCTGGGACATCCACGGTTACTCTCTGTCCAACCACATTTCTTCCCCTGCGGTGTGTTTTTGCCAGGTTGACTCCAGCTTCATCCACAAAGATGAATGTATGTGCAGTTTGCCTGGCTTCTCCATTTTACTCTCTAATATACAGTCAATCCACTGTTTTACAGTACTTTACATTATGCATAGCGGTGATGTGCATTCAGTGATATTGTTGTTGTGCTGACCGTATTCACATTCCCAACAGTGATATTGTCTGCCTGCCAGCACTCTGTCCCGAATTTCCCACAGTTTTATTGCATTGTTGCCAATTACCATGTCAACAATGGCAATTTCCTGCGCATCTGATAATATTCTGCCTCTCCTTCCTGTGGGAGGCAACCTTTTGGATCCTACTGAAAATCACACAAAAAATCTATATATTTCTAAATGTCAGTACATGTAAAAATGTGAACATACTGTATTGTACTGTAATATGTAGTTCAATTATCATTGAAGGATGCACATCTCACATGTTGTTTTGGTGGAAGTTGTACTATTGATGCTGTTGATGGGCATTAATATGGAGTTGGTCCCCTCTTTGTTGCTGTAACAGCCTCCACTCTTCTTGGAAGACTTTCCACCAGATATTGGAACATTGCTGCAGGGACTTGCTTCCATTCATTAGTGAGGTCAGGCACTGATGTTGGGCGATTAGGCCTGGCTCGCAGTCGGTGTTCCAATTCATCACAAAGGTGTTCGATTGGGTTGAGGTCAGTGCTCTGTGCAGGCCAGTCAAGTTGTTCCACACCGATCTCGACGAACCACCAAACTTTACAGTTGGAACTATGCATTCGGGCAGGCAGCTTTCCCCTGGTATCCACCAAACCCAGACTCGTCCTTCAGACTGCCAGATGGTAATGCCTGATTCATCACTCCAGAGAATACGTTTCCACTACTCAAGAGTCCTATGGCGGCGAGCTTGGCAGTGAGTGTTGCAAGCAATCGGACAATTTTTACACGCTACGAGCTTCAGCACTCGGTGGTCCCGTTCTGTGAGCGTGTGTGGCCTATCACTTCGCGGCAATTGAACAATTGTTGCTCCTAGATATTTGGCCAGGGCTTACATTTGGACAGGGCAGCTCTTGCTCTAGCAGGGCAGAAATCTGATGAACTGACTTGTTGGAAATGTGGCATCCTATGACGGTGCTACGTTGAAAGTCACTGAGCTCTTCAGTAAGGCCATTCTACTGCCAATGTTTTCTATAGAGATTGCATGCCTGTGTGCTCGATTTTATACACCTCCTCTCTCATCTCTCATCTTCCTCTCCAATTTCTCATCCTCCTCTCCCATCTCTCATCCTCCTCTCCCATCTCTCATCCTCCTCTCCCATCCCTCATCCTCCTCTCCCATTTTTCATCCTCCTCTTTCATCTTTCATCCTCCTCTTTCATCTTTCATCCTCCTCTTTCATCCTACTCTCCCATCTCTCATCCTCCTCTCCCATCTCTCATCCTTCTCTCTCATCTCTCTCTCCCATCTCTCATCCTCCTCTCTCATCTCTCATCCTCCTCTCTCATCTCTCTCCATGTTATTCAATCCCAAGGGCATAGCTGTCCTCAAACCACGAGTGTTGCCATTTTTAAATTAGGGAGCGCTTTATCTCAATGAATTACAAGTGGCTGGAGGTCCTATTTAAATGAGGCCATCGCTTTACATACATTTTACATAGTTGACTGGAGTTGACAGTAAAGTTAAACATTTTCTTTCTGTGGTGAACTGTGAATGTACCTCCTATGTGTGTTAAAAGAAGCTGCTATAAATTACAGTGGGTTGACAAGTGTGTGCATGTGCGCGCGCGTGTGTGTGTGCATGCATTAGTAGGTGCATGCGTGTAACATCTATAATGTGTGTATGTTCTCAATCTCTGACAAAATGTTTTTGAGCAGCCTTCCTTTACAGCAGAATTCCTCTTTCCTGTTTTCTGTGTTGTATCCCAAAGGCTCTGAAGACACACCCACTGTATGAAGACCCACATGTATATTATCATATTATATGTAGATTCCTGATGACTCTCCTTTCTGCTCTCATTTCTGGTGGTACTCATCCTCCTGGCCTCAGGGGACACAGAGCTCTGCTCTCCTTTCTGGTGGTACTCATCCTCCTGGCCTCAGGGGACACAGAGCTCTGCTCTCCTTTCTGGTGGTACTCATCCTCCTGGCCTCAGGGGACACAGAGCTCTGCTCTCCTTTCTGGTGGTACTCATCCTCCTGGCCTCAGGGGACACAGAGCTCTGCTCTCCTTTCTGGTGGTACTCATCCTCCTGGCCTCAGGGGACACAGAGCTCTGCTCTCCTTTCTGGTGGTACTCATCCTCCTGGCCTCAGGGGACACAGAGCTCTGCTCTCCTTTCTGGTGGTACTCATCCTCCTGGCCTCAGGGGACACAGAGCTCTGCTCTCCTTTCTGGTGGTACTCATCCTCCTGGCCTCAGGGGACCCCTTTGGGGTGGGGTTGGGGTTGGGTTGGGGATGTTTTGGGGATGAGTTTGGTTGAGGAGAAAGACAACAGTGTTGACTGGAGGTGAAAGTGTGTAAGTGTGAAAGACGGGGATTTTGCAGACAGGCACAATGTTTGTGTGTAGGCTTAGCTAAATACACTGTTTATGTGTGTAGGCTTAGCTAAATACACTATGTGTGTAGGCTTAGCTAAATACACTATGTGTGTAGGCTTAGCTAAATACACTGTTTATGTGTGTAGGCTTAGATACATATGTGCTGGAGTTAGTGTGCGGTGTGAGTGTAACTTTCAGAGAATGTAGTCAGTTAGACTGACTGGTAATGAAGCGTTGTTTTTGTGTGTGGCAACTATTTTCTCTCTACCGTGGTGCTCTTTCTCTTTGTTTTGAGCAACATGCTCCCTAACTTGAAATGTGCGCGTCTCCTTTTGGAGAAGTAAATCTATCTCTCTCTATCGACAGGCACCCGCGTTCTGCAGGGGATCGCTTTTCCAAACTGGAATACAGAACTTTTGCTTCAAACACACATCTCTCCTCCCCTCCTCTCCTCTCTCTATCCCCCCTTCCTCTATCCTCACTCTCTCCCTCTATCCTTCTTCTCTCCCTCTATGTTCTCCCTCTATCCTCCCTCTATCCCAGGCCTGGGCAATTATTAGAATATATTTTTGCCATCGCGGGCCAGAATCATATTACAGGATTATACATCGTGTGTATGACTGTGTTGACAGATATATCTACTGTAAATCACGTACAGATATGCTACTTATTTTACTTTTTAACATGCACGGAAATGAAGCACATCCATGTTCTCCTTTTGGATGGGATTTTCATTATTTAACATGTAAACAATAAACTACATGGAGGGAAAAGTGCACTGTGCATTCAGCACCACGGACAGAACTCTTGTTAAGGGGTATGCACAAAAACACAAGAAAGAAAGAGTGCTCAACATTACATTTAAACTACTCAATCAGTGTGAGGAGTGAAGTCTCTGATGGGCATTGACTAGAGCAGTGAAGTCAGGTATAGTGTCTGACGTTGCTATGCACAGGATAGCTGCGAGGTGAGAGTCGGTAAGAGATTATCTGTGCCTTAAACTTGCTATATTTCATCACTGAAAATGTCTGTTTTCATACATAAACTCAGCAAAAAAAGAAACTTCCTTTTTTCAGGACCATGTCTTTTAAAGATAATTCATAAAAATCCAAATAACTTCACAGATCCTCATTTAAAGGGTTTAAGAAGGGATGCCTATCTTAGGGATAGGCGTCCCGTCAACGGGGCAGTTGTAAATCATGTTTCAACCAGTCAAATTACGTTTGTATGTATTCCTCAGAGAGCCTAGAACATAAACAGACTTCACTATATCATTAGGGGTATAGTATATCCTATAGGATATATCCAAATTTGGTCAGAGAGCGACGCCTCCATGGCGCACTGATGACACGGGCGGTCTTCACTTGATTGACTGTAACTTTGTCAAATAAGCACCAATCGGGGTCAAACAAAGTTAGCTAGATAGCCAATGAGCTTGGCTTCACGGGGAAACCCTGTATCTGTCGCAAAGTGTAGCTGATAACCTTGTGCGACAGCAAGCCTTTTCCTTTTGGACAAAAATTGGAAGAATATGGAGAGTTATGAAAACTGGGTGTTTTGCAATGTTTAACTTACAATATGGCTACTAATACTGGAAAAGCTAAATCAAAGTCCAAGTATACAGATTTCAAATCAAATCAAATCAAATTTATTTGTCACATACACATGGTTAGCAGATGTTAATGCGAGTGTAGCGAAATGCTTGTGCTTCTAGTTCCGACAATGCAGTAATAACGAACAAGTAATCTAAGTAACTAACAATTCCAAAAAAAACTACTGTCTTATACACAATGTAAGGGGATAAAGAATATGTACATAAGGATATATGAATGAGTGATGGTACAGAGCAGCATAGGCAAGATACAGTAGATGATATCGAGTACAGTATATACATATGAGATGAGTATGTAAACCAAGTGGCATAGTTAAAGTGGCTAGTGATACATGTATTACATAAGGATGCAGTCGATGATATAGAGTACAGTATCTACGTATGCATATGAGATGAATAATGTAGGGTAAGTAACATTATATAAGGTAGCATTGTTTAAAGTGGCTAGTGATATATTTACATCATTTCCCATCAATTCCCATGATTAAAGTGGCTGGAGTAGAGTCAGTGGCATTGACAGTGTGTTGGCAGTAGCCACTCAATGTTAGTGGTGGCTGTTTAACAGTCTGATGGCCTTGAGATAGAAGCTGTTTTTCAGTCTCTCGGTCCCAGCTTTGATGCACCTGTACTGACCTCGCCTTCTGGATGACAGCGGGGTGAACAGGCAGTGGCTCGGGTGGTTGATGTCCTTGATGATCTTTATGGCCTTCCTGTAGCATCGGGTGGTGTAGGTGTCCTGGAGGGCAGGTAGTTTGCCCCCGGTGATGCGTTGTGCAGACCTCACTACCCTCTGGAGAGCCTTACGGTTGAGGGCGGTGCAGTTGCCATACCAGGCGGTGATACAGCCCGCCAGGATGCTCTCGATTGTGCATCTGTAGAAGTTTGTGAGTGCTTTTGGTGACAAGCCGAATTTCTTCAGCCTCCTGAGGTTGAAGAGGCGCTGCTGCGCCTTCCTCACGATGCTGTCTGTGTGAGTGGACCAATTCAGTTTGTCTGTGATGTGTATGCCGAGGAACTTAAAACTTGCTACCCTCTCCACTACTGTTCCATCGATGTGGATGGGGGGGTGTTCCCTCTGCTGTTTCCTGAAGTCCACAATCATCTCCTTAGTTTTGTTGACGTTGAGTGTGAGGTTATTTTCCTGACACCACACTCCGAGGGCCCTCACCTCCTCCCTGTAGGCCGTCTCGTCGTTGTTGGTAATCAAGCCTACCACTGTTGTGTCGTCCGCAAACTTGATGATTGAGTTGGAGGCGTGCGTGGCCACGCAGTCGTGGGTGAACAGGGAGTACAGGAGAGGGCTCAGAACACACCCTTGTGGGGCCCCAGTGTTGAGGATCAGCGGGGAGGAGATGTTGTTGCCTACCCTCACCACCTGGGGGCGGCCCGTCAGGAAGTCCAGTACCCAGTTGCACAGGGCGGGGTCGAGACCCAGGGTCTCGAGCTTGATGACGAGCTTGGAGGGTACTATGGTGTTGAATGCCGAGCTGTAGTCGATGAACAGCATTCTCACATAGGTATTCCTCTTGTCCAGATGGGTTAGGGCAGTGTGCAGTGTGGTTGAGATTGCATCGTCTGTGGACCTATTTGGGCGGTAAGCAAATTGGAGTGGGTCAAGGGTGTCAGGTAGGGTGGAGGTGATATGGTCCTTGACTAGTCTCTCAAAGCACTTCATGATGACGGATGTGAGTGCTACGGGGCGGTAGTCGTTTAGCTCAGTTACCTTAGCTTTCTTGGGAACAGGAACAATGGTGGCCCTCTTGAAGCATGTGGGAACAGCAGACTGGTATAGGTATTGGTTGAATATGTCCGTAAACACACCGGCCAGCTGGTCTGCGCATGCTCTGAGGGCGCGGCTGGGGATGCCGTCTGGGCCTGCAGCCTTGCGAGGGTTAACACGTTTAAATGTCTTACTCACTTCGGCTGCAGTGGAGAGACCGCATGTTTTCGTTGCAGGCCGTGTCAGTGGCACTGTATTGTCCTCAAAGCGGGCAAAAAAAGTTGTTTAGTCTGCCTGGGAGCAAGACATCCTGGTCCGTGACTGGGCTGGGTTTCTTCCTGTAGTCCGTGATTGACTGTAGACCCTGCCACATGCCTCTTGTGTCTGAGCCGTTGAATTGAGATTCTACTTTGTCTCTGTACTGGCGCTTAGCTTGTTTGATAGCCTTGCGGAGGGAATAGCTGCACTGTTTGTATTCAGTCATGTTACCAGACACCTTGCCCTGATTAAAAGCAGTGGTTCGCGCCTTCAGTTCCACACGAATGCTGCCATCAATCCACGGTTTCTGGTTGGGGAATGTTTTAATCGTTGCTATGGGAACGACATCTTCAACGCACGTTCTAATGAACTCGCACACCGAATCAGCGTATTCGTCAATGTTGTTGGCTGACGCAATACGAAACATCTCCCAGTCCACGTGATGGAAGCAGTCTTGGAGTGTGGAGTCAGCTTGGTCGGACCAGCGTTGGACAGACCTCAGCGTGGGAGCTTCTTGTTTTAGTTTCTGTCTGTAGGCAGGGATCAACAAAATGGAGTCGTGGTCAGCTTTTCCGAAAGGGGGGCGGGGCAGGGCCTTATATGCGTCGCGGAAGTTAGAGTAACAATGATCCAGGGTCTTTCCACCCCTGGTTGCGCAATCGATATGCTGATAAAATTTAGGGAGTCTTGTTTTCAGATTAGCCTTGTTAAAATCCCCAGCTACAATGAATGCAGCCTCCGGATAAATCGTTTCCAGTTTGCAGAGAGTTAAATAAAGTTCGTTCAGAGCCATCGATGTGTCTGCTTGGGGGGGGATATATACGGCTGTGATTATAATCGAAGAGAATTCTCTTGGCAGATAATGCGGTCTACATTTGATTGTGAGGAATTCTAAATCAGGTGAACAGAAGGATTTGAGTTCCTGTATGTTTCTTTCATCACACCATGTCACGTTGGCCATAAGGCATACGCCCCCGCCCCTCTTCTTACCAGAAAGATGTTCGTTTCTGTCCGCGCGATGCGTGGAGAAACCCGCTGGCTGCACCGCTTTGGATTGCGTCTCTCCAGTGAGCCACGTTTCCATGAAGCAGAGAACGTTACAGTCTCTGATGTCCCTATTTGACGATATTCTTGCAGAAAAATGTAATGTAAATGTAAATGTGTCTCACGATTTGCCCAAATGTACCTGGGTGACTTCACACTAAATGTCATGTAGCTTGCTCATACTTCAGTTTATCAGTCTGAAGCTTTGCACATACACTGATGCCCTCTTGTGGACACCATTGGAATTACAAGCAGAGTGATGGCTAGATTTGGGACTGTTGCATTTCAAAAATGGTGGTAGAAAGAAAATACAAAAAAACATTATATAATGTGTGTGTGTGTGTGCATTTTCTTCTACCAGATCTATTGTGTTATATCCTCCTACATTCACATTTCCACAAACGTCAAAGTGCTTCCTTTCAAATGGTACCAAGAATATGCATATCCTTGCTTCAGGGCCTGAGCTACAGGCAGTTAGATTAGGGTATATCATTTTAGTGGAAATTGAAAAAAGGGGACTTTCAAAGATAATTAATAAAAATCCAAATAACTTCACAGATCTTCATTGTAAAGGGTTTAAACACTGTTTCCTATGCTTGTTCAATGAACCATAAACAATTAATGAACAAGCACCTGTGGAACGGTAGTTAAGACACTAACAGCTTACAGACGGTAAGCAATTAAGGTCACAGTTATGAAAACTTAGGACACTAAAGAGGCCTTTCTACTGACTCTGAAAAACAACAAAAGAAAGATGCCCAGGGTCCCTGCTCATCTGCGTGAATGTGCCTTAGGCATGCTTCAAGGATGCATGAGGACTGCAAATGTGGCCAGGGCAATAAATTGCAATGTCCGTACTGTGAGACACCTAAGGCAGTGTTACAGGGAGACAGGATGGACAGCTGATCGTCCTCGCAGTGGCATACCACATGTAACAACACCTGCACAGGATCGGTACATCTGAGCATCACACTTGCGGGACAGGTACAGGATGGCAACAATAACTGCCCGAGTTACACCAGGAACGCACAATCCCTGCATCAGTGCTCAGACTGTCCACAATAGGCTGAGAGAGCCTGGACTGAGGGCTTGTTGGCCTGTTTTAAGGCAGGTCCTCACCAGACATCACCGGAAAAGACGTTGCTTATAGGCACAAACCCACCGTCGCTGGACCAGACAGGACTGGCAAAAAGTGCTCTTCACTGACGAGTCGTGGTTTTGTCTCACCCGGGGTGATGGTCGTATTTGCATTTATCGTCGAAGGAATGAGCATTACACCGAGGCCTGTACTCTGGAGTGGGATCGATTGGGAGGTGGAGCGGTTATGGACTGGGGCGGTGTGTCACATCATCGGACTGAGCTTGTTGTCATTGCAGGCAATCTCAACGCTGTGCATTACAGGGAAGACATCCTCTTCCCTCATGTGGTACCCTTCCGGCAGGCTCATCCTGACATAACCCTCCAGCATGACAATGCCACCAGCCATACTGCTCGTTCTGTGTGTGATTTCCTGCAAGACAGGAATGTCAGTGTTCTGCATTGGCCAGTGAAGAGCCCGGATCTCAATCCCATTGAGCACGTCTGGGACCTGTTGGATCGGAGGGTGAGGGCTAGGGCCATTCCCCCCAGAAAAATCCGGAAACTTACACGTGTCTTGTTGGAAGAGTGGGGTAACATCTCACAGCAAGAACTGGCCAATCTGGTGCCGTCCATGAGGAGGAGATGCACTGCAGTACTTAATGCAGCTGGTGGCCACACCAGATACTGACTGTTACTTTTGATTTTGACCCCCCCTTTTGTTCAGGGACACATTATTCAATTTCTGTTCGTCATGTGTGTGCGGAACTTGTTCAGTTTGTCTCAGTTGTTGAATCTTGTTTTGTTCATACAAATATTTGCACATGTGCTGACTGTGCTGAAAAGAGATGCAGTTGACAGTGAGAGGACGTTGCTGAGTGTAGGTTGACCCAAACAGTACAAACATCTTCTGAGCATCTCCTAATCTTTGGAGAGTTTTGTTCATCGAGATGCATAGAACCTCATCAGTGACAATGTTTTGAATAGTTCTCCAATCACTGCATCAGACTGAAGATTGATAAATTCAAGTTGCAGGTCAGTGGGAGCGTTATCCACATTGAAAGTGAAAGGAGAGGAAAACAACAGTATGTTATTTTTCAACACTTTTCAAAAGGCACTCGCACATCTGAGCAATCTTATTTGCAGGTGCATGGCAACAATTGAACAAGATGAAGGAAAAAGGAAACCGCACACTGCTCTTGATAGTATCACCGATCTTTAATAAGCTTACGTATCGGCCACACGGCCTTCGTCAGAGCTTTTGGGATTTTTTGAAAGTTGCACCATTATGTAGACCTAGCCCCACCCACATCTGTTCTACACATCGAAGGGGGTTGGAGGTAAAGGAAAAATAAATAAGTGTTACCAAATATAACAATATGCATTTCATAAATATTACAAAAGTGTATAAATAAGGCGTATTAAACACGTCTGTAAAATCTCAATGAGGACATGGTAAGTTTTCATTAGTCACTGGGTACATCATACGAAAAACGTCAGAATAATCTACAAGAGACACATATTTCATGTTCAAATTCACATCATAACATACATAGGCATTTCATCATTAAGTCCTTTAGGAAATAATCTCTGGAGGGTAAAAATCCCAAAACATTCTCTTTTACTCAGAGTATTATTTATATCTCCTCCCCTTACTCAGAGTATTATTTATATCTCCTCCCCTTACTCAGAGTATTATTTATATCTCCTCCCCTTACTCAGAGTATTATTTATATCTCCTCCCCTTACTCAGAGTATTATTTATATCTCCTCCCCTTACTCAGAGTATTATTTATATCTCCTCCCCTTACTCAGAGTATTATTTATATGTCCTCCCCTTACTCAGAGTATTATTTATATGTCCTCCCCTTACTCAGAGTATTATTTATATCTCCTCCCCTTACTCAGAGTATTATTTATATGTCCTCCCCTTACTCAGAGTATTATTTATATGTCCTCCCCTTACTCAGAGTATTATTTATATCTCCTCCCCTTACTCAGAGTATTATTTATATCTCCTCCCCTTACTCAGAGTATTATTTATATCTCCTCCCCTTACTCAGAGTATTATTTATATCTCCTCCCCTTACTCAGAGTATTATTTATATGTCCTCCCCTTACTCAGAGTATTATTTATATGTCCTCCCCTTACTCAGAGTATTATTTATATCTCCTCCCCTTACTCAGAGTATTATTTATATGTCCTCCCCTGTCTGATATCTTAACTTTCTCTACGCCACTGCTTCAGGTCATTAAAATGTACTGCGACTGGATAATCCCTGTCGTTTCTCCTGATTGAACTTTTATGTTCACTAATTCTCTGTTTGAGAGAGCGGGTGGTTTTACCGACATAAAAGAGCCCACATGGACATTTAATAATGTAAATAACATGGGTGGTGGAACATGTAATAATGTAATTTATTTGGAACCGTTTTCCTGTGTGGGTGGCAGAAATATTCACACTTCATCATGTTGTTGCACTGTGCACATCCTCTGCATTTATAGCTACCATTTGGTAGAGGGCGTAAAAGAGCCTGGCTGATTTTATTTTGTGGCTGGCAGTTGGCATGAACCAATTTATCACGTAAATTGCGACCTCTCCTATACACAATACGTGGTGGATATTTAAATTCAGCCGGTAAAACTGGATCCGATGATAAAATATGCCAGTGTTTCTTGACCACACCTCCCACTTTTCGCGAATTCAAAGTATATGTAGTTGTGAAAATTACGGAGTGTTCTTTGGCTTTAGCGGGTCTTTTTTGTAGCAGTTCATCTCGTGTTTTTTACAATCCAATTATGAGCTTCATCCACACATTGTGACGAATAGCCTCTTCTTAGAAACCTAATGCTCATCTCCGCTGCTTCTTCTAGATAATCCTCTGTGGAGTGGCATATACGGCCCAGTCTAAAAAACGGGCTTCTTGGAAGTCCTCTTTTTAATGGCTCGGGGTGGAAGCTGTCCCCCTGTAATAGAGTATTTCTGTCCTTTTCTTTTCTGTACAGAGTTGTAAACAGGGTTCCATTTGATTTCTCAATCGACATATCGAGATAGTGAACACGTTCAATAGTGAATTTGACATTGGGGTCAATGTCATTGAGTAGTGCCATAAAATCTGACAATTCTTCTTCAGTTCCTTCCCATATACAAAACATGTCGTCAATATATCGATACCCCTTCAGGACTTTATTCAAAAATGGATTCTCGTTTTCATTATTAACAAAACGTTCTTCAAAAAAACATATATAGAGGTTAACATAACTCTGAGCGAATGTAGAGCCCATCGATGTTCCATTCGTTTGGAGGTAGTATTCATCATCAAACCTGAAATAGTTATACGTCAAAACATATTCGGCTAGTTCTAGAATGAAGTTTGTTGGTGGATATTCATTAGTATCTCTGTCTCCCAAATAGTGTGCTAGTGCTGCCAGCCCCCCCCCCCCCCCCCCCCACATGGGGAATGCTGGTATGTAGACTATCGACATCTAATGTGACCAAAATATAGTCTTCTGTTAAACCCGTTATTGGTGAGATCTTGTTTATAATGTCTTTTTTAGTAAAAGAGTCTACAAAGTTCAACAAAGGCTCTAGCATTGAGCCTATTCCTGGAACCACTGGTCTGCCTTGATAGTTGCCCTGTTGTGTTTTAGGTTTGTGTGATTTCGGTAAAATATATATGCATGGACGTATGGCACATTTGCAGCAAAGATATATACCGGAGAGTGTACAGTCTAACCAGCTCTCTCTCCCAGGTATTTGACACCCAGGTATTTGTAGTTATCCACATATTCAGTCAGAACCGTATGCTCTTCAGAACCGTCCAGAGTAGTGATGCTGGACGGGCGGGCGGGTGCGGGCAGCGATCGGTTGAAGAGCATGCATTTAGTTTTACTTGCATTTAAGAGCAGTTGGAGACCACGGAAGGAGAGTTGTATGGCATTGAAGCTTGTCTGGAGGTTAGTTAACACAGTGTCCAAAGACGGGCCAGAAGTATACAGAATGGTGTCGTCTGCGTAGAGGTGGATCAGAGAATCACCAGCCGCAAGAGCAACATCATTCATGTAAACGGAGAAAAGAGTCGGAATTGAACCCTGTGGCACCCCCATAGAGACTGCCAGAGGTCCGGACAACAGGCCCGCCAATTTGACACACTGAACTCTGTCTGAGAAGTAGTTGGTGAACCAGGCGAGGCAGTCATTTGAGAAACCAAGGCGGTTGAGTCTGCCGATAAGAATGCGGTGATTGACAGAGTCAAAAGCCTTGGCCAGGTCGATGAAGACGTCTGCACAGTATTGTCTTTTATCGATGGCGGTTATGATATCGTTTAGGACCTTGAGCGTGGCTAAGGTGCACCCATGACCAGCTCGGAAACCAGATTGCATAGCGGAGAAGGTACGATGGTGATTCGAAATGGTCGGTGATCTGTTTGTTAACTTGGCTTGTTAACTTGGCTTTTGAAGACATTAAAAAGGCAGGGTAGGTTAGATATAGGTCTGTAAGTTTGGGTCTAGAGTGTCTTCCCCTTTGAAGAGGGGGGATGACCGCAGCAGTAGCTTTCCAATCTTTAGGGATCTCAGATGATGTGAGATGTTGAACAGCCTTAGAAAAATGCTTATTGAAATTCTCGATTATAGTATATTTATCGGTGGTGACTGTGTTTCCTAGCCTCAGTGCAGTGGGCAGCTGGGAGGAGGTGCTCTTATTCTCCATGGACTTTACAGTGTCCCACAACTCTTTGGAGTTTGTGCTACAGGATGCACATTTCTGTTTGAAAAAGCTATCTTTTGCTTTCCTTACTGCCTATGTATGTTGGTTCCTGACTTCCCTGAAAAGTTGCATATCACGGGGGCTATTCGATGCTAATGCAGTATGCCACAGGATGTTTTTGTGCTGGTCAAGGGCAGTCAGATCTGGGGTGAACCACGGGCTATATCTGTTCCTGGTTCTACATTTTTTGAATGGGGCATGCTTATTTAAGATGGTGAGGAAAGCACTTTTAAAGAATAACCAGGCATCCTCTACTGACGGGATGAGGTCAATATCTTTCCAGGATACCCGGGCCAGGTCGATTAGAAAGGCCTGCTCGCTGAAGTGTTTTAGGGAGCTTTTGACTGTGATGAGGGGTGGTCATTTGACCGCGGACCCATTACGGATACAGGCAATGAGGCAGTGATCGCTGAGATCCTGGTTGAATACAGCAGAGGTGTATTATTGTGTTATTATTATTATTATTATTGTGTTATTGCCAGCAGCATACCACCCTGCATACCACTGCTGGCTTTTTTCTGAAGCTAAGCAGGGTTGGTCCTGGTCAGTTCCTGGATGGGAGACCAGATGCTGCTGGAAGTGGTGTTGGAGGGCCATTAGGAGGCACTCTTTCCTCTGGTCTAAAAAAATATCCCAATGCCCCAGGACACTGCCCTGTGTAGGGTGCCGTCTTACAGATGGGACATTAAACGGGTGTCCTGACTCTCTGAGGTCATTAAAGATCCCGTGGCACTGAACTCCGGTGTCCTGGCTAAATTCCCAATCTGGCCCTCGTACCATCACGGTCACCTAATAATCCCCAGTTTACAATTGGCTCATTCATCCCCCTCCTCTCTCCTGTAACTATTCCCCAGGTCGTTGCTGCAAATGAGAACGTGTTCTCAGTCAACTTACCTGGTAAAATAATGTATAAATAAATACAATTTAGAGGGCATGTTGGTCAGGATGATATCTATGAGGGTGCCTGAGTTTACGTATTTGGGGTTGTACCTGGTAGGTTCCATGATCATTTGGGTGAGATTGAGGGCATGTATCTTAGATTGTAGGACGACCGGGGTGTTAAGCATATCCCAGTTTAGGTCACCGAGCAGTACAAACTCTGAAGATAAATGGGGGGCAATTAATTAACATATGGTGTCCAGGGCGCAGCTGGGGGCTGGGGGCTGAGGGGGGTCTGTAACAAGCAGCAACAGTGAGAGACTTATTTCTGGAAAGGTGGTTTCTTAAAAGTAGAAGCTCGAACTGTTTGGGCACAGACCTGGATAGTAAGACAGAACTCTGCATGCTATCTCTGCAGTAGATTGCAACTCCACCCCTTTTGGCAGTTCTATCTTGGCGGAAAATGTTATAGTTGGGGATAGAAATTTCAGAATTTTTGGTGGCCTTCCTGAGCCAGGATTCAGACACGGCTAGGACATCAGGGTTGGCAGAGTGTGCTAAAGCAGTGAGAAAAAAAACTTAGGGAGGAGGCTTCTGATGTTAACATGCATGAAACCAAAGCTTTTATGGTTACAGAAGTCAACAAATGATAGCGCCTGGGAAATAAGAGTGGAACTGGAGGCTACAGGGCCTGGGTTAACCTCTACATCACCAGAGGAACAGAGGAGGAGGAGGAGGATAAGGGTACAGCTAAAGCCTATAAGAACTGGTCGTCTAGTGCGTTGGGGACGGATAATAAAAGGAGCAGATTTCTGGGCGTGGTAAAATAGATTCAAGGCATGATAGGTGAGGTTTCTGCATGTGTGTGGAGTGGGACAAAAGAGCTATCTAAGGCATTTTGAGGGCTCTACAGTGAAATAAAGCAATACAAACTAGCCAAGACAGCAGTAGACAAGGCATAGTGACATTAGAGAGAAGCATAAAGCAATCACAGGTGTTGATCAGGAGAGCTAAGACAACCCAGGCCTGCTTTTTGCCCAGGCCTGCTCTATCCTCTCCCTCTATCCTCTATCCTCCCCCTCCTCCCGCTATCCTCTCCCTCTATCCTTCCTCTCTCCCTCTAACCTCCCTCTCCTCCCTCTATCCTCACTGTCTTTCTCTATCCTCTCCCTCTATCCTCCCTCTCTCTCTACCTCTTTCCTCTCCCTCTAGAGGTGGGGGAGAGAGAGGTGAGGTGGGGGAGAGAGAGGTGAGGTGGGGGAGAGAGAGGAGGCAGAGAAGAGGTGTGGGAGAGGGGGGTGAGGTTGGGGAGAGAGGAGGCGGAAAAGAGGTTGGGGAGAGAGGAGGCAGAGGTGAGGTTGGGGGAAGAGAGGAGGCAGAGAAAAGGTGGGGGAGAGCAGAGGTGAGGTGGGGGAGAGAGGTGAGGTGGGGGAGAGAGAGGTGAGGTGGGGGAGAGAGGAGGCAGAGAAGAGGTTGGGGGAAGAGAGGAGGCAGAGAAGGTGGGGGAGAGCAGAGGTGAGGTGGGGGAGAGAGAGATGAGGTGGGGGAGAGCAGAGGTGAGGTGGGGGACAGAGAGGATTCAGAGAAGAGGTGGGGGAGAGAGAGGAGGCAGAGAAGAGGTGGGGGAGAGAGAGGTGATGTGGGGGAGAGAGAGATAAGGTGGGGGACAGAGAGGATGCAGAGAAGAGGTGGGGGAGAGAGAGGAGGCATAGGTGAGGTGGGGGAGAGAGAGGAGGCAGAGAAGAGGTGGGGGAGAGAGGTGAGGTTGGGGAGAGAGAGGCGGCAGAGAAGAGGTTAGGGAGAGAGGAGGCAGAAAAGAGGTGGGGAGAGAGAGGAGACAGAAGAGGTGGGGGAGAGAGAGGATTCAGAGAAGAGGTGGGGTGAGAGAGGTGAGGTTGGGGAGAGAGAGGGGGCAGAGAAGAGTTTGGGGAGAGAGAGGAGGCAGAGAAGAGGTGGGGGAGAGAGGTGAGGTTGGGGAGAGAGAGGCGGCAGAGAAGAGGTTAGGGAGAGAGGAGGCAGAAAAGAGGTGGGGAGAGAGAGGAGACAGAAGAGGTTTGGGAGAGAGAGGAGGCAGAGAAGAGGTGGGGTGAGAGAGGTGAGGTTGGGGAGAGAGAGGAGGCAGAGAAGAGGGTGGGGGAGAGAGAGGAGGCAGAGAAGAGGTGGGGGAGAGAGGTGAGGTTGGGGAGAGAGAGGCGGCAGAGAAGAGGTTAGGGAGAGAGGAGGCAGAAAAGAGGTGGGGAGAGAGAGGAGACAGAAGAGGTTTGGGAGAGAGAGGAGGAAGAGAAGAGGTGGGGTGAGAGAGGTGAGGTTGGGGAGAGAGAGGAGGCAGAGAAGAGGTGGGGGAGAGAGAGGTGAGGTTGGGGAGAGAGAGGTGGCAGAGAAGAGGTTAGGGAGAGAGAGGAAGCATGAAAAGAGGTGAGGGAGAGAGAGGTGAGGTTGGGGAGAGAGAGGAGGCAGAGAAGAGGTGGGGGAGAGAGAGGAGGCAGAGAAGAGGTGGGGGAGCGAGAGATGATGTGGGGGGAGAGCAGAGGTGAGGTCGGGAGTGAGAGATGAGGTTGAGGAGAGAGAGGAGGAGGAAAAGAGGTGGGGGAGAGAGAGGTGAGGTGGGGGGAGGGAGAGGGAGAGGAGACAGAGAAGAGGTGGGGAGAGAGAGGAGGCAGAGAAGAGGTGGGGTGAGAGAGGTGAGGTTGGGGAGAGAGAGGAGGCAGAGAAGAGGTGGGGGAGAGAGAGGTGAGGTTGGGGAGAGAGAGGTGGCAGAGAAGAGGTTAGGGAGAGAGAGGAAGCATGAAAAGAGGTGGGGGAGAGAGAGGTGAGGTTGGGGAGAGAGAGGAGGCAGAGAAGAGGTGGGGGAGAGAGAGGAGGCAGAGAAGAGGTGGGGGAGCGAGAGATGATTGTGGGGGAGAGCAGAGGTGAGGTCGGGAGAGAGAGATGAGGTTGAGGAGAGAGAGGAGGGAAAAGAGGTGGGGGAGAGAGAGGTGAGGTGGGGGAGGGAGAGGGAGAGGAGACAGAGAAGAGGTGCGGGAGAGAGAGGAGCAGAGAGAGGTGGGGGAGAGAGCTGAAGGTTGGGGAGAGAGAGGAGGCAGAGAAGAGGTTAGGGAGAGAGGAGGCAGAAAAGAGGTGGGGAGAGAGAGGAGACAGAAGAGGTTTGGGAGAGAGAGGAGGCAGAGAAGAGGTGGGGTGAGAGAGGTGAGGTTGGGGAGAGAGAGGAGGCAAGAGAGGTGGGGGGAGAGAAGAGAGGCAGAGAAGAGGTGGGGAGAGAGGTGAGGTTGGGGAGAGAGAGGCGGCAGAGAAGAGGTTAGGGAGAGAGTGGAGGCAGAAAAGAGGTGGGGGAGAGAGAGGAGACAGAAGAGTTTGGAGAGAGAGGAGGAAGAGAAGAGGTGGGGTGAGAGAGGTGAGGTTGGGGAGAGAGAGGAGGCAGAGAAGAGGTGGGGGAGAGAGAGGTGAGGTTTGGGGAGAGAGAGGTGGCAGAGAAGAGGTTAGGGAGAGAGAGGAAGCATGAAAAGAGGTGGAGGAGAGAGAGGTGAGGTTGGGGAGAGAGAGGAGGCAGAGAAGAGGTGGGGAGAGAGAGGAGGCAGAGAAGAGGTGGGGGAGCGAGAGATGATGTGGGGGGAGAGCAGAGGTGAGGTCGGGAGTGAGAGATGAGGTTGAGGAGAGAGAGGAGGAGGAAAAGAGGTGGGGGAGAGAGAGGTGAGGTGGGGGAGGGAGAGGGAGAGGAGACAGAGAAGAGGTGGGGGAGAGAGAGGAGGCAGAGAAAGAGGTGGGTGAGAAGATGGTGAGGTTGGGGAGAGAGAGGAGGCAGAGAAGAGGTGGGGGAGAGAGAGGTGAGGTTGGGGAGAGAGAGGTGGCAGAGAAGAGGAGAGAGGAGACAGAGAATGAGGGGGGGAGAGAGAGAGGAGAAGAGAGAGGAGACAGAGAAGAGGTGGGGAGAGGGGGAGGGGGGGGGAATAAGAGAGAGGAGACAGAGAGAAGAGGTGGGGGAGAGAGAGGAGACCAGAGAAAGAAGGTGGTGTTGGAGGCAGAGAAGAGGTGGTGGGGGGGGGGAGGGGAGGTTGAGGCGAGAGAGGAGGGCAGAAAAGAGGTGGGGAGAGGGGGGGTAAGAGGAGAGCAGGCAGAGAAGAGGTGGGGGAGAGAGAGGTGAGGTGGGGGAGAGGAGAGGAGGCATAGGTGAGGTGGGGGAGGGAGAGGGAGAGGGAGAGGAGGCAGAGAAGAGGTGGGGTGGGGGATGGAGAGGAGGCACAGGTGAGGTGGGGGAGAGAGAGAGGAGGCAGAGAAGAGGAGAGAGAGGTGAGGTTGGGGAGAGAGGAGGCAGAGAAGAGGTGGGGGATGAGAGAGGAGGAAGAAAAGAGGTGGGGGAGAGAGAGAGATGAGGTTGAGGTTGAGCGAGAGCGAGGAGGCAGAAAAGAGGTGGGGGAGAGAGAGCAGGCAGAGAAGAGGGTGGGGGAGAGAGAGGTGAGGTGGGGGAGGGAGAGGAGGCATAGGTGAGGTGGGGGGAGGGAGAGGGAGAGGAGGCAGAGAAGAGGTGGGGGAGAGAGAGGTGAGGTGGGGGATGGAGAGGAGGCACAGGTGAGGTGGGGGAGAGAGAGGAGGCAGAGAAGAGGAGAGAGAAGTGAGGTTGGGGAGAGAGGAGGCAGAGAAGAGGTGGGGGAGAGAGAGGGAGATGAGGAGGGGGAGGGAGAGGAGGCATAGGTGAGGTGGTGGAGGGAGAGGAGGCAGAGAAGAGGTGGGGGAGAGAGATGTGAGGTTGGGGAGAGAGAGGCAGAGAAGAGGTTAGGGAGAGAGAGGGAGATGAGGTGGGGAGAGAGATGTGAGGTTGGGGAGAGAGAGGCAGAGAAGAGGTTAGGGAGAGAGAGGGAGATGAGGTGGGGGAGGGAGAGGAGGCATAGGTGAGGTGGAGGAGGGAGATGAGGCAGAGAAGAGGTGGGGGAGAGAGATGTGAGGTTGGGGAGAGAGGAGGCAGAGAAGAGTTTGGGAAGAGAGAGGAGGCAGAGGTGAGGTTGGGAAGAGAGGAGGCAGAGGTGAGATTGGGGAGAGAGAGGAGGCAGAGGTGAGGTTGGGGAGAGAGAGGAGGCAGAGGTGAGGTTGGGAAGAGAGAGGAGGCAGAGTGAGGTTGGGGAGAGAGAGGCAGAGGTGAGGTTGGGGAGAGAGAGGAGGCAGAGAAGAGGTGGGGGGGGAGAGGAGACAGAGAAGAGGTAGGGGAGAGAGAGATGAGATGGGGGAGAGCAGAGGTGAGGTGGAGGAGAGAGAGATGAGGTGGGGGACAGAGAGGATGCAGAGAAGAGGTGGGGGAGAGAGAGGTGAGGTGGGAGAGAGAACAGGCAGAGAAGAGGTGGGGGAGAGAGGGGAGGAAGAAAAGTGGTGGGGGAGAGAGAGGTGAGGTTGAGGAGAGAGAGGAGGCAGAAAAGAGGTGGGGGAGAGAGAGGTGAGGTTGAGGAGAGAGAGGTGGGAGAGAGAGAGGAGGGAGACAAGAGGTTGGGGAGAGAGGAGGCAGATAAGAGGTGGGGGAGAGAGAGGTGAGGTTGGGGAGAGAGAGAGAGGATGCAGAGAAGAGGTTAGGGAGAGAGAGGGAGATGAGGTGGGGGAGAGAGATGTGAGGTTGGGGAGAGAGAGGCAGAGAAGAGGTTAGGGAGAGAGAGGGAGATGAGGTGGGGGAGGGAGAGGAGGCATAGGTGAGGTGGAGGAGGGAGATGAGGCAGAGAAGAGGTGGGGGAGAGAGATGTGAGGTTGGGGAGAGAGGAGGCAGAGAAGAGTTTGGGAAGAGAGAGGAGGCAGAGGTGAGGTTGGGAAGAGAGGAGGCAGAGGTGAGATTGGGGAGAGAGAGGAGGCAGAGGTGAGGTTGGGGAGAGAGAGGAGGCAGAGGTGAGGTTGGGAAGAGAGAGGAGGCAGAGGTGAGGTTGGGGAGAGAGAGGCAGAGGTGAGGTTGGGGAGAGAGAGGAGGCAGAGAAGAGGTGGGGGGGAGAGGAGACAGAGAAGAGGTAGGGGAGAGAGAGATGAGATGGGGGAGAGCAGAGGTGAGGTGGAGGAGAGAGAGATGAGGTGGGGGACAGAGAGGATGCAGAGAAGAGGTGGGGGAGAGAGAGGTGAGGTGGGAGAGAGAACAGGCAGAGAAGAGGTGGGGAGAGAGGGGAGGAAGAAAAGTGGTGGGGGAGAGAGAGGTGAGGTTGAGGAGAGAGAGGAGGCAGAAAAGAGGTGGGGGAGAGAGAGGTGAGGTTGAGGAGAGAGAGGTGGGAGAGAGAGAGGAGGGAGACAAGAGGTTGGGGAGAGAGGAGGCAGATAAGAGGTGGGGGAGAGAGAGGTGAGGTTGGGGAGAGAGAGAGAGGATGCAGAGAAGAGGTGGGGGAGAGAGAGGAAGCATGAAAGAGGTGGGGGGGAGAGAGGTGAGGTTGGGGAGAGAGAGAGAGGAGGCAGAGAAGAGGTGGGGAGAGAGAGAAGAGGCAGAGAAGAGGTGGGTGAGAGAGAGGAGACAGAGAAGAGGTGGGGGAGAGAGAGGAGACATAGAAGAGGTGGGGGAGAGAGAGGAGACAGAGAAGAGGTGGGGTGGAGGCAGAGAAGAGGTGGTGGGGGGGGAGGAGGCAGAGAAGAGGTGGGGGAGAGAGAGGAGGCAGAGAAGAGGTGGGGGAGAGAGAGGAGGCAGAGAAGAGGTGGCAGAGAGCAGAGGTGAGGTGGTACACAAACAAACAAACACACACACACAGCCAGCCCTGCCAACATTTCCCTCCCTGCAGCTTTTGACCCCTCCAGGAGGATCATCCATCCAGAAACACCCATCTGTGCCTGTCTCTCCAAAGAGAGGAGAGGGGTGTGTGTGCGGACGTGTTTGTGTGTTAGAGAGAGCAGCATAACCAGCACAGTCCTGAGCTCTGAGAATAGAATACACTGCATGTATGATACTTGGCCCATACATTACACACACACACACACACACACACAGACACTCTGTTAGATGAGGTGCCAGTCCCCAGCTGCAGTCACTGTCAGAAAGGCCATCCCAGCTGTCCCTCTGGAGCTGGGTCACCTGATCCATGTCCTCACCTTTGGCCTCATTTCCTGTCACTGATGACCAATGAAAGTAGAGGCAATCTCCCCAGGCCCCTCCCTCAGAGTTACTGAGGATTTGTCGCAATGTTCTGATTCCAGTATGACTTGGACTTCCTATTCTGACTTTCTGCTTTTCTTGACTTTCTCAAATATTAAAGTAGGACCACATTGTTTGATGACAACGTTGTTGGCTGGTGAATCACACTATACAGGAAGTAATCCCACATGCCTCACACACAACAGTAGCTTGGTAAGCGTAAGCCCTTTATTGACTGCAAGACAACACAATCAATCAATGTTCAACTATGATATTTGATTTATTCAGTACCATACTGTACAGTAGAGTGTATTGTATAATAAAGCAAACAGACATAACCTCAGTATAGCCTAACTGTAGGATAATTAATGAATAGCCCACAGCTATCGTACACACACACACACACACACACACACACACATTGAAAGGCTTAGTTTCTTTGATGTGGATTAGTGAGCTAATAGAATGGTCTACTGTGGCTACAGGAGGACTAGTGAGTGGTAGACCTGGCAGCATGTCTCTGAACGTTGGCCTGTAGAAATACATGGATATAGAGAGGCTGGGAGAAAAGACTAGGGATGCCCTTAGTGGAGAAGCCTTTCTATGCTGCTATACGTCTCTCTATACAGTTCTTAATTTGAGCCAGTTTGCTACAGCAGGACAATAATCCTGCAGCAACAGAAAATGTGAATTATTGTGTGTATTATAATGATTGGATATTTTTGTAGTGGTTTGATATATCTTTTGTTAGAGAAAATCAAGTCTGACAGTAGAAGCCTTTTTAAAACTCCTGCGGTGCAGGAAAATTCTCAGCAACTAATCTGACCAAATGAAGATCCTACAGCTGTAAACCTTTTCCTCGACTAAAAAACACTTTCAATTGAGATACCTGCCAATTCATTACCCTGAATGTACATTTAAGCGATGCGTTGATTGTTGCATTTCTCAGGGAAGTCCACAGGTCGATTGGTTATCTATCTGTTTCACAGGAGGTTGGTCTCACCTTAAGTACCAACAACAGGCTTGTGGTAATGGAGCAGAATCAGTGGAATGGTATCAAATACATCAGACTCATGGTTTCCATGGTTTCCAGGTGTTTGATGTCATTCCATTTGCTCCATTCCATTATTATGAGCCGTCCTCCCCTTAGCAGCCTCATGTGATCTGTTTTCTATCCTGAGGTCGGATTGGTTGCCTGTAACACATTATGGTTTCAGAAGCCAGGATAATTAGGATTGATTTCTGAGAAAGCTACATTTCTACTGCCTCCCTTGCAGCTAAAGCTCTCTGTTGAAGTATTGAAACCAGCGCTGCTGAGCCAGCTGCTGCCGAGCCAGCTGCTGCCGAGGTGTGTTGTGTTTATTTGTTCCATATGAGGCTCTTTTAATAAACAAAGACACATCTCTGGTCTCTCTCCTTCACCTCTCAATTTGTGTTGTTGTGCTTGGGGTGTGTGTGTGTGTGTGTGTTTGTGTGTCTCAACTCCCTAACCCAATTCCCTTGGACCTCAATGAGCCTGCATTATGAATTCCTTTGTTTTTCTAGGTAAGGCACGGAATTATACGGTAGCGCTCGCTGCTCTGGGGGAAATTAGAGTTGTGATCGCAGAAGATTGTGAGCGCAATTTGTTTTTGGAAGCTTGTATGTTTTTCAGGGGAAAAGCCACGTTGAAAAGAAAATGTGCAATTATTGATCGGCAAAGTCATTTAAGAGTGGTGTGGTTTAGATAGGAAGCCTTAAATGTAAACTTAGAACCATTTTCCTGATAATGGAAGTTGAAATGAATCTCTGCGACTAGATCCACCAGCCAAGGTCATTTCAGAGCAGCCTGCTGCGGGATTCCTTGGTTGCTCGAACTGTGTGTGTGTGTTTTACATTCGTTGTTTGCCTGCCCGTGATTGTGTGGGTGGGCCTTTGTGAGTGTGAGGGTGTGTGCTTGTGGGCCTGTGTGTGTGTGTTTCTTCATACATGCGTGTGTGCGCGCTTGTGTGTGCACGCTTGCATACGTGTGTGTGCGTTTGAGCGTGTGTGTGTGTGTGCGTGTGTGTGTGTGTGTGCATCATTCATTGGGGATCGAGTCTTGCTTAATGGGCTCCAATTACATCTGATGCTTCCATCCATCCTGGGCCTGGCCCTGTCGCCACGGCAGCAGGAGAGTGTGGGTGTCACTGCTCTAAGCCGTCACCATGGATTATGGGATGGATGTGCAGCCAGGGAGGGTCTGAAGCTGAATACACACACACATGCACGCAAAGGGTGGCTACTTTGAAGAATCTATAATATAAAATATATATAGATTTGTTTATGTCACGCCCTGACCTTAGATATCTCTGTTTATATATATTTTGGTTAGGTCAGGGTGTGACTACGGTGGGTACTTTAGGTTTTTGTATGTCAAGGGGTTTTGTATGTCTAGGGGTTTTGTATGTCTAGGGGTTTTGTATGTCTATGTTGGCCTGATATGGTTCCCAATCAGAGAGAGCTGTTTATCGTTGTCTCTGATTGGGGATCATATTTAGGCAGGCCTTTTTTTCCCCCACTTTCTGGTGTGGGATCTTGACTATGTGTAGTTGCCTGTCAGCACTATTTTGTATAGCTTCACGTTTCGGTTGTTCTTTGTTGTTTTGTTTAGTGAGTTTCAGTTTATTAAAATATGTGGAAATCTACACACGCTGCGCCTTCGTCTCATCATTATGACGAACGTGACAGTTGAACTCTTTTTTGGTTACTACGTGATTCCATATGTGTCATTTTATAATTTTTTGGGTTACTACGTGATTCCATATGTGTCATTTAATTCTTTTTTGGTTACTACGTGATTCCATATGTGTCATTTAATTCTTTTTTTGGTTACTACGTGATTCCATATGTGTCATTTAATTCTTTTTTGGTTACTACGTGATTCCATATGTGTCATTTAATTCTTTTTGGTTACTACGTGATTCCATATGTGTCATTTAATTCTTTTTTGGTTACTACGTGATTCCATATGTGTCATTTAATTCTTTTTTGGTTACTACGTGATTCCATATGTGTCATTTAATTCTTTTTGGGTTACTACGTGATTCCATATGTGTCATTTAATTCTTTTTGGGTTACTACGTGATTCCATGTGTCATTTATTACTTTTAATGTCATGCAATATAGAAAATAGTAAAAATAAAGAAAAGCCCTTGAATGAGTAGGTCCAAACTTTTGACTGGTACTGTATATTATTTAGTATATGTAAAGACAAGATTAAATTGAGAATAGTCTGATGGGTGACAATATTGTCACTGGTGAATGATGCTCAGTGTGTGCAGACCAATGCAAGAAAAAGTGCAAGCCTTTTCCTTTCCCAATCATAGTCACATGTTTCATGTAAGCCTAGCCCATAGCCTATGTTTTGATCAGGTGGTATAATAACTCTAAATGTAGCCCATAGCCTATGTTTTGATCAG
The DNA here is from genome assembly GCF_002021735.2 of Oncorhynchus kisutch. Classification (NCBI taxonomy): domain Eukaryota; kingdom Metazoa; phylum Chordata; class Actinopteri; order Salmoniformes; family Salmonidae; genus Oncorhynchus; species Oncorhynchus kisutch. The sequence goes on from NC_034187.2 coordinate 13,554,716, forward strand.
GTGGTATAATAACTCTAAATGTAGCTCATAGCCTATGTTTTGGTCAGGTGGTATAATAACACTAAATGTAGCCTTTTGGCCTTTGACCCCTGGAACACAGTTGGAGAGCACATAGCCTACAGAGCCTAGTGAAACACGGTCTATTTAGAAGAGGATCCCAGCTTTATCCTGCTGCTGGATTTATTGCTGAGTGCATTTCAATATTAGGATGGTGTCCCTTATGTTTTGTACACTCAGTGTATATTTTTATGAAATTTTTTTATTTGACCTTTATTTAACTAGGCAAGTCAGTTAAGAACAAATTCTTATTTTCAATGATGGCCTTGGAACAATGGGTTAACTGCCTTGTTCAGGGGCGGAACGACAGATTTTTACCATGGCAGGTTATATGTAAAACTAGATTAAATTGAGAATAGTCTGATGAGTGAGAATATTATCAAGTGCTTTCAGATAGTGAATGAGAGACTGATGAAGTGTGTGCAGCCTGCGCAAGAAACAGGTCAGAGCTCATGCCTTTCATGTAACATTTTTCAAATCATCACTAGAGTCGCATCATACAGCCTTAGAATGTACCCAAAAAATCTAAACATATAGCCTGACGTTTTTAGCACAACTAAAGTTGAATAAATAACTCTAAATGAAGCATGTCGTAAAGGACCTGTTTCTTTGTCAACCTTTCAACACAGAATAGAAGCATGTGCGCTGCCTCGGAAATCATTTGGAGAAAATATCATTTTTATTTTATTCAGCTATGTTCAATTGTGTTCTTCTTAATATAAAATGATGTACAAATAATGCCACCGGAATTATGAGCAAATCTTATCTGCTTAATGAACTAGTGTAGCCCACAGCCATATGGTATAGCCAGATCAGGGCCTAACAGAAGGACAACTCAGAATATGCTTTTCTGTTCTTCTGACATAAGCTACATTTTCTTCATATCGTGTTTCTTTAGACCTGTCTAAAATTAATAATGGGATTTATTGTGATGGTTATAGGTTATATTAAATGGATTTATTCATTTTTTAAAAATGTAGATGTTCCAAATGTCTGCATCGGGGCTGGTAGGCTATGCGTGGAAGATGCCAAACATGTTTTCGTTAATGAATGGTCAATTACCAAGAGACCAGCAGTTATTTGCATGACAATCACTGACTGACAAAATTTCATGACCACCACAGCCCTACCTAACACACACTCACTCACTCACTCACTCACACACACACGTACATACGCACACACGCGCACACACACACACTCACTCTCCTGGCTTGATAAATAACTTTGAAGGAAATGACAAATGACTCAAGTCTTAAAGCTTTGTTCTCGCTGACTAAATCATGGTGGGTAATATCATTTTCTTTCCTAATCTTTTTTTTACAGGAAGAAGTTGTTCTCTGAATTCCCAAGTGAGGATTCTGTGAGGCTTCTAAAAAAAGGTAAGCACCTTTAGGATGGAGGATACTTTCAGGGTATGGGATGGTTGGACTAAGACGGATGTTTGATCAGAAGGTAAAGGACAGATCATAATTTGGGCCAGTGGAGGCTTCTGAGGGGAGGACGGCTCATGATAATGGCTGGAACTGAATGAATGGAATGGCATCAAACTATGTGTTGGATGTATTTGATAACATTCCACTCATTCCACTCTAGCCGTTACCACAAGCCCATCCTCCCCAATTAAGGTGCCACCAACCTACTGTGACAAATGTTATGGTTGTTGTTGGTTTTTTTTACCCCCTTTTTCTCCCCAAAAATGTGGTATCCAATTGTTAGTAGTTACTGTCTGGTCTCATCACTACAACTCCCGTACGGGCTCGGGAGAGACGAAGGTCGAGAGCCATGCGTCCTCTGAAACACAACCCAACCAAGCCACACTGCTTCTTTAACACAGCGCGCATCCAACCCGGAAGCCAGCCGCACCAATGTGTCGGAGGAAACACCATACACCTAGCAACCTGGTCAGCGTGCACTGCGCCTGGCCCACCACAGGAGTCGATAGTGCGCAATGAGACAAGGATATCCCTACCGGTCAAGCCCTCCCTAACCCGGACGACGCCAATTGTGCGTCGCCCCATGGACCTCCCGGTCGTGGCCGGTTGTGACAGAGCCTGGGCTCAAACCCAGAGTCTCTGGTGGCACAGCTAGCACTGCGATGCAGTGCCTTAGACCACTACGCCACCCGGGAGGCCACTTTATGGTTGTTTATAAGCTTCCTGTGTGTGCTTGTGACCATGTAAAATCTGGGTTTTCTTATTGGGCTGTAGAACTCAGCTGCACAGTAGTTCATACAATTTTACTGGCTATTTGTGTATTGAGCAGGCTTGGATGGGCGGAACTGAGATAAACTGGGGTGACTGAACTGAATGTAGCCGGGCTGGGCAGAACACGCCTTTGCTGTCACTCCTGTGTTGTCCTGTCCTGACCAGTATTGCTCTAGTTTAGGTAGTCCCCTCACTAATGAGCAGCATTGCTGTGACCACAAGGAGCCAGACAGACAGACAGACAGACAGCAGCACTCCTAGCCAGTCAGAAACAGACTATTGTACCGAGTCAAGCAGAATGGTTTAGAAAGAGAAACAGACAGCAGCCTAAATGCAGCTCATCTTTCAGGCATCTTTCACTGAGCCAACTGGAGAATGACTGCAGCAGCAGCAACAACACTCACGCCCATCCCCGTCCCCATAGACACATCATTATATCAACACTCACTCCCCATCCCCATAGACACATCATTATAACAACACACACCATCCCCGTCCCCATAGACACACCATTATATAAACACACCCCATCCCCGTCCCCATAGACACACCATTATAACAACACTCACCATCCCCGTCCCCATAGACACACCATTATATCAACACTCACCATCCCCGTGCCCATAGACACACCATTATAACAACACTCACCATCCCTGTCCCCATAGACACACCATTATAACAACACTCACCATCCCCGTCCCCATAGACACACCATTATAACAACACACACCATCCCTGTCCCCATAGACACACCATTATAACAGCACACACCATCCCGTCCCCATAGACGCACCATTATAACAACACTCACCATCCCTGTCCCCATAGACACACCATTATGACAACACTCACGCTCCATCCCCGTCCCCATAGACACACCATTATAACAACACTCACCATCCCTGTCCCCATAGACACACCATTATAACAACACTCACGCTCCATCCCTGTCCCCATAGACACACCATTATAACAACACACCCCATCCCCGTCCCCATAGACACAACATTATATCAACACTCACCATCCCTGTCCCCATAGACACACCATTATAACAACACTCACGCCCCATCCCTGTCCCCATAGAGACACCATTATAACAACACTCACCATCCCCGTGCCCATAGACACACCATTATAACAACACTCACCATCCCCGTCCCCATAGACACACCATTATAACAACACTCACCATCCCAGTCCCCATAGACACACCATTATAACAACACACACCATCCCCGTCCCCATAGACGCACCATTATAACAACACTCACCATCCCTGTCCCCATAGACACACCATTATGACAACACTCACGCCCCATCCCCGTCCCCATAGACACAACATTATATCAACACTCACCATCCCTGTCCCCATAGACACACCATTATAACAACACTCACGCCCCATCCCTGTCCCCATAGAGACACCATTATAACAACACTCACCATCCCCGTGCCCATAGACACACCATTATAACAACACTCACCATCCCCGTCCCCATAGACACACCATTATAACAACACTCACCATCCCAGTCCCCATAGACACACCATTATAACAACACACACCATCCCCGTCCCCATAGACGCACCATTATAACAACACTCACCATCCCTGTCCCCATAGACACACCATTATGACAACACTCACGCCCCATCCCCGTCCCCATAGACACACCATTATAACAACACTCACCATCCCTGTCCCCATAGACACACCATTATAACAACGCTCACGCTCCATCACTGTCCCCATAGACACACCATTATAACAACACACCCCATCCCCGTCCCTATAGACACAACATTATATCAACACTCACCATCCCCGTCCCCATAGACACACCATTATATCAACACGCTCCATCCCCGTCCCCATAGACACACCATTATATCAACACACCCCATCCCCGTCCCCATAGACACACCATTATATCAACACACACCATCCCCGTCCCCATAGACACACCATTATATCAACACTCACCATCCCCGTCCCCATAGACACACCATTATAACAACACTCACGCCCCATCCCTGTCCCCATAGATACACCATTATAACAACACTCACCATCCCTGTCCCCATAGATACACCATTATAACAACACTCACCATCCCTGTCCCCATAGACACACCATTATAACAACACTCACCATCCCTGTCCCCATAGACACACCATTATAACAACACACACCATCCCCGTCCCCATAGACACACCATTATAACAACACTCACCATCCCCGTCCCCATAGACACACCATTATAACAACACTCACCATCCCCGTCCCCATAGACACACCATTATAACAACACACACCATCCCCGTCCCCATAGACACATCATTATATCAACACACACACACCGACCCTGTACACACATCATTACTACAACATCATGTGTTGAGATACAGTTGCCATCTCCGTCCTCAAGCTTGTCCCTGTCCTCTATCCAAAGTCACCCAGGGTTAGGAGGGATTATTCAGACCCAGTACATTAGGTGGACATTTGGGGGGAGAGGGTAGGACATTATTACGACATAACATTTACACAAATTACAGGGTGTCACATTACACAAATTATTGAACCACATATTGAATGACAAAGTTTGTACAATCAGCCACAAAAAAAAATTGTGTGTAGGTGCTGAGAGTAGGGAATAAAGGGTCTGTGTGTAGGTGCTGAGATTAGGGAATAAAGGGTCTGTGTGTAGGTGCTGAGATTAGGGAATAAAGGGTCTGTGTGTAGGTGCTGAGAGTAGGGAATAAAGGGTCTGTGTGTAGGTGCTGAGAGTAGGGAATAAAGGGTCTGTGTGTAGGTGCTGAGATTAGGGAATAAGGGTCTGTGTGTAGGTGCTGAGAGTAGGGAATAAAGGGTCTGTGTGTAGGTGGTGAGAGTAGGGAATAAAGGGTCTGTGTGTAAGGTGCTGAGAGTAGGGAATAAAGGGTCTGTGTGTAGGTGGTGAGAGTAGGGAATAAAGGGTCTGTGTGTAGGTGCTGAGAGTAGGGAATAAAGGGTCTGTGTGTAGGTGCTGAGAGTAGGGAATAAAGGGTCTGTGTGTAGGTGCTGAGATTAGGGAATAAAGGGTCTGTGTGTAGGTGCTGAGAGTAGGGAATAAAGGGTCTGTGTGTAGGTGGTGAGAGTAGGGAATAAGGGTCTGTGTGTAGGTGCTGAGAGTAGGGAAATAAATGGTCTGTGTGTAGGTTGCGTGAGAGTAGGGAATAAAGGGTCTGTGTGTAGTGCTGCAGAGTAGGGAAATAAAGGGTCTGTGTGTTAGGTGCTGAGATTAGGGAATAAAGGGTCCTGTGTGTAGGTGCTGAGAGTAGGGAATAAAGGGTCTGTGTGTAGGTGGTGAGAGTAGGGAATAAAGGGTCTGGTGTGTAGGTGCTGAGATTAGGGAATAAGTGTCTGTGTGTAGGTGCTGAGGAGTAGGGAATAAGGGTCTGTGTGTAGGTGCTGAGAGTAGGGAATAAAGGGTCTGTGTGTAGGTGCTGAGATTAGGGAATAAAGGGTCTGTGTGTAGGTGCTGAGAGTAGGAATAAAGGGTCTGTGTGTAGGTGCTGAGATTAGGGAATAAAGGGTCTGTGTGTAGGTGCTGAGATTAGGGGAATAAAGGGTCTGTGTGTAGGTGCTGAGAGTAGGGAATAAAGGGTCTGTGTGTAGGTGCTGAGATTAGGGAATAAAGGGTCTGTGTGTAGGTGCTGAGATTAGGGAATAAAAGGGTCTGTGTGTGGTGCTGAGATTAGGGAATAAGGGTCTGTGTGTAGGTGCTGAGAGTAGGGAATAAAGGGTCTGTGTGTAGGTGCTGAGATTAGGGAATAAAGGGTCTGTGTGTAGGTGCTGAGATTAGGGAATAAAGGGTCTGTGTGTAGGTGCTGAGATTAGGGAATAAGGGTCTGTGTGTAGGTGCTGAGAGTAGGGAATAAAGGGTCTGGTGTGTAGGTGCTGAGAGTAGGGAATAAAGGGTCTGTGTGTAGGTGCTGAGATTAGGGAATAAAGGGTCTGTGTGTAGGTGCTGAGAGTAGGGAATAAAGGGTCTGTGTGTAGGTGCTGAGATTAGGGAATAAAGGGTCTGTGTGTAGGTGCTGAGAGTAGGGAATAAAGGGTCTGTGTGTAGGTGCTGAGATTAGGGAATAAAGGGTCTGTGTGTAGGTGCTGAGATTAGGGAATAAAGGGTCTGTGTGTAGGTGCTGAGATTAGGGAATAAAGGGTCTGTGTGTAGGTGCTGAGAGTAGGGAATAAAGGGTCTGTGTGTAGGTGCTGAGAGTAGGGAATAAAGGGTCTGTGTGTAGGTGCTGAGAGTAGGGAATAAAGGGTCTGTGTGTAGGTGCTGAGATTAGGGAATAAAGGGTCTGTGTGTAGGTGCTGAGATTAGGGAATAAAGGGTCTGTGTGTAGGTGCTGAGATTAGGGAATAAAGGGTCTGTGTGTAGGTGCTGAGAGTAGGGAATAAAGGGTCTGTGTGTAGGTGCTGAGATTAGGGAATAAAGGGTCTGTGTGTAGGTGCTGAGAGTAGGGAATAAAGGGTCTGTGTGTAGGTGCTGAGATTAGGGAATAAAGGGTCTGTGTGTAGGTGCTGAGAGTAGGGAATAAAGGGTCTGTGTGTAGGTGCTGAGAGTAGGGAATAAAGGGTCTGTGTGTAGGTGCTGAGATTAGGGAATAAAGGGTCTGTGTGTAGGTGCTGAGATTAGGGAATAAAGGGTCTGTGTGTAGGTGCTGAGATTAGGGAATAAAGGGTCTGTGTGTAGGTGCTGAGATTAGGGAATAAAGGGTCTGTGTGTAGGTGCTGAGAGTAGGGAATAAAGGGTCTGTGTGTGTAGGTGCTGAGAGTAGGGAATAAAGGGTCTGTGTGTAGGTGCTGAGATTAGGGAATAAAGGGTCTGTGTGTAGGTGCTGAGAGTAGGGAATAAAGGGTCTGTGTGTGTAGGTGCTGAGAGTAGGGAATAAAGGGTCTGTGTGTAGGTGCTGAGAGTAGGGAATAAAGGGTCTGTGTGTAGGTGCTGAGATTAGGAATAAAGGGTCTGTGTGTAGGTGCTGAGATTAGGGAATAAAGGGTCTGTGTGTAGGTGCTGAGATTAGGGAATAAAGGGTCTGTGTGTAGGTGCTGAGATTAGGGAATAAAGGGTCTGTGTGTAGGTGCTGAGAGTAGGGAATAAAGGGTCTGTGTGTAGGTGCTGAGAGTAGGGAATAAAGGGTCTGTGTGTAGGTGCTGAGATTAGGGAATAAAGGGTCTGTGTGTAGGTGCTGAGATTAGGGAATAAAGGGTCTGTGTGTAGGTGCTGAGATTAGGGAATAAAGGGTCTGTGTGTAGGTGCTGAGATTAGGGAATAAAGGGTCTGTGTGTAGGTGCTGAGATTAGGGAATAAAGGGTCTGTGTGTAGGTGCTGAGATTAGGGAATAAAGGGTCTGTGTGTAGGTGCTGAGATTAGGGAATAAGGGTCTGTGTGTAGGTGCTGAGAGTAGGGAATAAAGGGTATGTGTGTAGGTGCTGAGATTAGGGATAAAGGGTCTGTGTGTAGGTGCTGAGAGTAGGGAATAAAGGGTCTGTGTGTAGGTGCTGAGAGTAGGGAATAAAGGGTCTGTGTGTAGGTGCTGAGATTAGGGAATAAAGGGTCTGTGTGTAGGTGCTGAGATTAGGGAATAAAGGGTCTGTGTGTAGGTGCTGAGAGTAGGTGAATAAGGGTCTGTGTGTAGGTGCTGAGATTAGGGAATAAAGGGTCTGTGTGTAGGTGCTGAGATTAGGGAATAAAGGGTCTGTGTGTAGGTGCTGAGATTAGGGAATAAAGGGTCTGTGTGTAGGTGCTGAGAGTAGGGAATAAAGGGTCTGTGTGTAGGTGCTGAGAGTAGGGAATAAAGGGTCTGTGTGTAGGTGCTGAGAGTAGGGAATAAAGGGTCTGTGTGTAGGTGCTGAGATTAGGGAATAAAGGGTCTGTGTGTAGGTGCTGAGATTAGGGAATAAAGGGTCTGTGTGTAGGTGCTGAGAGTAGGGAATAAAGGGTCTGTGTGTAGGTGCTGAGAGTAGGGAATAAAGGTCTGTGTGTAGGTGCTGAGAGTAGGGAATAAAAGGTCTGTGTGTAGGTGCTGAGATTAGGAATAAAGGGTCTGTGTGTAGGTGCTGAGAGTAGGGAATAAAGGGTCTGTGTGTAGGTGCTGAGATTAGGGAATAAAGGGTCTGTGTGTAGGTGCTGAGAGTAGGGAATAAAGGGTCTGTGTGTAGGTGCTGAGAGTAGGGAATAAAGGGTCTGTGTGTAGGTGCTGAGAGTAGGGAATAAAGGGTCTGTGTGTAGGTGGTGAGAGTAGGGAATAAAGGGTCTGTGTGTAGGTGGTGAGAGTAGGGAATAAAGGGTCTGTGTGTAGGTGCTGAGAGTAGGGAATAAAGGGTCTGTGTGTAGGTGCTGAGAGTAGGGAATAAAGGGTCTGTGTGTAGGTGCTGAGATTAGGGAATAAAGGGTCTGTGTGTGTAGGTGCTGAGATTAGGGAATAAAGGGTCTGTGTGTAGGTGCTGAGATTAGGGAATAAACGGTCTGTGTGTAGGTGCTGAGATTAGGGAATAAAGGGTCTGTGTGTAGGTGCTGAGATTAGGGAATAAAGGGTCTGTGTAGGTGGTGAGAGTAGGGAATAAAGGGTCTGTGTGTAGGTGGTGAGAAGTAGGGGAATAAAGGGTCTGTGTGTAGGTGCTGAGAGTAGGGAATAAAGGGTCTGTGTGTAGGTGCTGAGAGTAGGGAATAAAGGGTCTGTGTGTAGGTGCTGAGATTAGGGAAATAAAGGGTATGTGTGTAGGTGCTGAGATTAGGGAATAAGGGTCTGTGTGTAGGTGCTGAGATAGGGAAATAAAGGGTCTGTGTGTAGGTGCTGAGATTAGGGAATAAAGGGTCTGTGTGTAGGTGCTGAGATTAGGGAATAAGGGTTCTGTGTGTAGGTGCTGAGATTGGGAATAAAGGGTCTGTGTGTAGGTGCTGAGAATAGGGAATAAAGGGTCTGTGTGTAGGTGCTGAGATTAGGAAATAAAGGGTCTGTGTGTAGGTGCCGAGATTAGGGAATAAAGGGTCTGTGTGTAGGTGCTGAGAGTAGGGAATAAAGGGTCTGTGTGTAGGTGCTGAGAATTTAGGGAATAAAGGGTCTGTGTGTAGGTTGCTTGAATATTAGGGAATAAAGGGTCTGTGTGTAGGTGCTGAGATTAGGGATATAAAGGGTCTGTGTGTAGGTGCTGAGAGTAGGGAATAAAGGTCTGTGTGTAGGTGCTGAGAGTAGGGAATAAAGGGTCCTGTGTGTAGGTGCTGAGAATAGGGAATAAAGGGTCTGTGGTGTAGGTGCTGGATTAGGGAATAAAGGGTCTGTGTGTAGGTGCTGAGAGTTAGGGAATAAAGGGTCTGTGTGTAGGTGCTGAGAGTAGGGGAATAAAGGGTCTGTGTAGGTGCTGAGATATGGGAATAAAGGGTCTGTGTGTAGGTGCTGAGATTAGGGAATAAAAGGGTCTGTGTGTAGTGCTGAGATAGGGAATAAAAGGTCTGTGTGTAGGTGCTGCGAGTAGGGAATAAGGGTCTGTGTGTAGGTTGCTGAGAGTAGGGAATAAAGGGTCTGTGTGTAGGTGCTGAGAGTAGGGAATAAAGGGTCTGTGTGTAGGTGCTGAGAGTAGGGATAAAGGGTCTGTGTGTAGGTGCTGAGATTAGGGATAAAGGGTCTGTGTGTAGGTGGTGAGAGTAGGGAATAAAGGGTCTGTGTGTAGGTGCTGAGAGTAGGGAATAAAGGGTCTGTGTGTAGGTGCTGAGAGTAGGGAATAAAGGGTCTGTGTGTAGGTGCTGAGATTAGGGAATAAAGGGTCTGTGTGTAGGTGCTGAGATTAGGGAATAAAGGGTCTGTGTGTAGGTGCTGAGATTAGGGAATAAAGGGTCTGTGTGTAGGTGCTGAGATTAGGGAATAAAGGGTCTGTGTGTAGGTGCTGAGATTAGGGAATAAAGGGTCTGTGTGTAGGTGCTGAGATTAGGGAATAAAGGGTCTGTGTGTAGGTGCTGAGATTAGGGAATAAAGGGTCTGTGTGTAGGTGCTGAGATTAGGGAATAAAGGGTCTGTGTGTAGGTGCTGAGAGTAGGGAATAAAGGGTCTGTGTGTAGGTGCTGAGATAGGGAATAAAGGGTCTGTGTGTAGGTGCTGAGATTAGGGAATAAAGGGTCTGTGTGTAGGTGCTGAGATTAGGGAATAAAGGGTCTGTGTGTAGGTGCTGAGATTAGGGAATAAAGGGTCTGTGTGTAGGTGCTGAGATTAGGGAATAAAGGGTCTGTGTGTAGGTGCTGAGATTAGGGAATAAAGGGTCTGTGTGTAGGTGCTGAGATTAGGGAATAAAGGGTCTGTGTGTAGGTTGCTGAGATTAGGGAATAAAGGGTCTGTGTGTAGGTGCTGAGTAGGGATTATGTAGGTTGAGGAGGATTAGGGAATAAAGGGTCTGTGTGTAGGTGCTGAGAGTAGGGAATAAAGGGTCTGTGTGTAGGTGCTGAGATTAGGGAATAAAGGGTCTGTGTGGAGGTGCTGAGATTAGGGAATAAAGGGTCTGTGTGTAGGTGCTGAGATTAGGGAATAAGGGTCTGTGTGTAGGGTGCTGAGAGATAGGGAATAAAGGGTCTTTGTGTAGGTGCTGAGATTAGGAATATAAGGGTCTGTGTGTAGGTGCTGAGATTAGGGAATAAAGGGTCTGTGTGTAGGTGCTGAGATTAGGGAATAAAGGGTCTGTGTGTAGGTGCTGAGATTAGGGAATAAAGGGTCTGTGTGTAGGTGCTGAGATTAGGGAATAAAGGGTCTGTGTGTAGGTGCTGAGATTAGGGAAATATAAAGGGTCTGTGTGTAGGTGCTGAGAGTAGGGAATAAAGGGTCTGTGTGTAGGTGCTGAGATTAGGGAATAAAGGGTCTGTGTGTAGGTGCTGAGATTAGGGAATAAAGGGTCTGTGTGTAGGTGCTGAGATTAGGGAATAAAGGGTCTGTGTGTAGGTGCTGAGATTAGGGAATAAAGGGTCTGTGTGTAGGTGCTGAGATTAGGGAAATAAAGGTTGTGTGTAGGTGCTGAGATTAGGGAATAAGGGTCTGTGGTAGGTGCTGAGATTAGGGAATAAAGGGTCTGTGTGTAGGTGCTGAGATTAGGGAATAAAGGGTCTGTGTGTAGGTGCTGAGATTAGGGAATAAAGGGTCTGTGTGTAGGTGCTGAGATTAGGGAATAAAGGGTCTTGTGTAGGTGCTAGAGAGTAGGGAATAATAAAGGAGTCTGTGTGTAGGTGCTGAGAGTAGGAATAAAGGGTCATGTGGTAGGTGCTTGAGCTTAGGGAAATAAAGGTCTGTGTGTAGGATGCTGAAGATTAGGGGAATAAAAGGAGTCTGTGTGTGTAGGTGCTGAGAGTAGGGAATAAAGGGTCTGTGTGTTAGGTGCTGAGCAGTAGGGAATTAAAGGTCTGTGTTGTAGGTGGCGTGAGAAGTAGGAATAAAGGGTCTGTGTGTAGGTGCTGAGATTAGGAATAAGGTCTGTGTGTAGTTGCTGGAATAGGAATAAAGGGTCTGGTGATTGTAGAGTGCTGAGATTAGGGAATAAAGGGTCTGTGTGTAGGTGCTGAGATAGGGAATAAAGGGTCTGTGTGTAGGTGCTGAGAGTAGGGAATAAGGAAGGGTCTGTGTGTAGGGTGCTGAGAGTAGGAATAAAGGGTCTGTGTGTAGGTGCTTGAGAGTAGAGGATTAAAAGGTGTCTGTTTGTTAGGTGCTGAGAGTTAGGGAATAAAGGGTCTGTGTGTAGGTGCTGAGAGTAGGGAATAAAGGGTCTGTGTGTAGGTGCTGAGATTAGGGAATAAAGGGTCTGTGTGTAGGTGCTGAGATTAGGGAATAAAGGGTCTGTGTGTAGGTGCTGAGAGTAGGGAATAAAGGGTCTGTGTGTAGGTGCTGAGAGTTAGGGAATAAGGTCTGTGTGTAGGTGCTGAGAGTACGGGAATAAAGGGTCTGTGTGTAGGTGCTGAGATTCTTGCGGAATAAAGGGTCTGTGTGTAGGTGCTGAGAGTAGGGAATAAAGGGTCTGGTGTAGGTGCTGAGATTAGGGAATAAAGGGTCTGTGTGTAGGTGCTGAGCTAGGGAATAAAGGGTCTGTGTGTAGGTGCTGAGATTAGGGAATAAAGGGTCTGTGTGTAGGGTGCTGAGGATTAGGGAATACAGGGTCTGTGTGTAGGTGCTGAGATTAGGGAATAAACCGGGTTGTGTGTAGGTGCTGAGATTAGGGAATAAAGGGTCTGTGTGTAGGTGCTGAGAGTAGGGAATAAAGGGTCTGTGTGTTAGGTGCTGAGTTAGGGAATAAAGGTCTGTGTAGGTGCTGAGATTAGGGAATAAGGGTCTGTGTGTAGGTGCTGAGACTAGGGAATAAAGGGTCTGTGTGTAGGTGCTGAGATTAGGGAATAAAGGGTCTGTGTGTAGGTGCTTGAGATTAGGGAATAAAGGGTCTGTGTGTAGGTGCTGAGATTAGGGAATAAAGGGTCTGTGTGTAGGTGCTGAGATTAGGGAATAAAGGGTCTGTGTGTAGGTGCTGAGATTAGGGAATAAAGGGTCTGTGTGTAGGTGCTGAGATTAGGGAATAAAGGGTCTGTGTGTAGGTGCTGAGATTAGGGAATAAAGGGTCTGTGTGTAGGTGCTGAGATTAGGGAATAAAGGGTCTGTGTGTAGGTGCTGAGAGTAGGGAATAAAGGGTCTGTGTGTAGGTGCTGAGATTAGGGAATAAAGGGTCTGTGTGTAGGTGCTGAGATTAGGGAATAAAGGGTCTGTGTGTAGGTGCTGAGAGTAGGGAATAAAGGGTCGTGTGTAGGTGCTGAGATTAGGAATAAAGGGTCTGTGTGTAGGTGCTCGATTAGGGAATCAATGGGTCTGTTTGTAGGTGCTGAGATTAGGGAATAAAGGGTCTGTGTGTAGGTGCTGAGAGTTAGGGAATAAAGGTCTGTGTGTAGGTGCTGAGATTAGGGAATAAGGGGTCTGTGTGTAGGTGCTGAAGATTTAGGAATATAAAGGGTTCGTTTGTAGGTGCTGGAGAGTAGGGAAAGACTAAACGGTCGTGTGTAGGTGCTGAGCTTCTTTTTTGGGAATCAAGGGTCTGTGCTGTAGGTGGCTGAGCTTAGGGAATAAAGGGTCTGTGTGAGGTGCTGAGATTAGGGAATAAGGGATTCTGTGTGTAGGTGCTGAGAGTGGAATAAAGGGTCTGTGGTGTAGGTAGGGTGCTGAAGATTAGGGAATAAGGGTCTGTGTGTAGGTGCTGAGATTAGGGAACTAAAGGGTCTGTGGTAGGTGCTGAGATTAGGGAATAAAGGGTCTGTGTGGGGGGGGTGAGATTAGGGAATAAAGGGTCTGTGTGTAGGTGCTGAGAGTAGGGAAAAGGGTCTGTGTGTGTAGGTGCTGAGATTAGGGAATTAAGGGTCTGTGTGTAGGTGATGAGATTAGGGAATAAAGGGTCTGTGTGTAGGTGCTGAGATTAGGAATAAAGGGTCTGTGTGTAGGTGCTGAGAGTAGGAATAAAGGGTCTGTGTGTGTAGGTGCTGAGATTAGGGAATAAAGGGTCTGTGTGTAGGTGCTGAGATTAGGGAATAAAGGGTCTGTGTGTAGGTGCTGAGATTAGGGAATAAACGGTCTGTGTGTAGGTGCTGAGATTAGGGAATAAAGGGTCTGTGTGTAGGTGCTGAGAGTAGGGAATAAAGGGTCTGTGTGTAGGTGCTGAGATTAGGGAATAAAGGGTCTGTGTGTAGGTGCTGAGATTAGGGAATAAAGGGTCTGTGTGTAGGTGCTGAGAGTAGGGAATAAAGGGTCTGTGTGTAGGTGCTGAGATTAGGAAATAAAGGGTCTGTGTGTAGGTGCTGAGATTAGGGAATAAAGGGTCTGTGTGTAGGTGCTGAGATTAGGGAATAAAGGGTCTGTGTGTGTAGGTGCTGAGAGTAGGGAATAAACGGTCTGTGTGTGTAGGTGCTGAGAGTAGGGAATAAACGGTCTGTGTGTAGGTGCTGAGAGTAGGGAATAAAGGGTCTGTGTGTGTAGGTGCTGAGATTAGGGAATAAAGGGTCTGTGTGTAGGTGCTGAGATTAGGGAATAAAGGGTCTGTGTGTAGGTGCTGAGAGTAGGGAATAAACGGTCTGTGTGTAGGTGCTGAGAGTAGGGAATAAAGGGTCTGTGTGTAGGTGCTGAGATTAGGGAATAAAGGGTCTGTGTGTAGGTGCTGAGATTAGGGAATAAACTGTCTGTGTGTAGGTGCTGAGAGTAGGGAATAAAGGGTCTGTGTGTGTAGGTGCTGAGATTAGGGAATAAAGGGTCTGTGTGTAGGTGCTGAGATTAGGGAATAAAGGGTCTGTGTGTGTAGGTGCTGAGAGTAGGGAATAAACAGCCTGTGTGTAGGTGCTGAGAGTAGGGAATAAACGGTCTGTGTGTAGGTGCTGAGAGTAGGGAATAAAAGGTCTGTGTGTAGGTGCTGAGAGTAGGGAATAAAGGTCTGTGTGTAGGTGCTGAGAGTAGGGAATAAAAGGTCTGTGTGTGGGGGTGAGATTCTCAGAGGTGAGAGTGAAGAACACTTGGCTCTTGAACATAGGTTTACTGGAGGAAAGCAGATGGTGTGTGTGTGTGTGTGTGTGTGTGTGTGTGTGTGTGTGTGTGTGTGTGTGTGTGTGTGTGTGTGTGTGTGTGTGTGTGTGTGTGTGTGTGTGTGTGTGTGTGTGTGTGTGTGTGTGTGTGTGTGTGTGTGTGTGTGTGTGTGTGTGTGCGTGCGTGTAACACGTAGTGTCTTTTCCCTCAGCAGTACTAACTCTCTTGTAATACTTCATCAACTTTGAAAAAATAGTGACATTTATACATGATAACATGTCACTGAATTGTTTAGACTTTATTCAATCGGACAATTCCAGTAAGTGTTTCCAGCGTTTTCAATACCAGAGAGGTAGATTAGAACATGTCTCATGTGCTAGAAAACAAGCAAAGGATCATGTCCAAACAGTTGGAGAGAACATCATGAGATAAACAGTTTGTCTCTGGTTGAAATAGAATGAATCAGCCTTTTCTGACTGGAAGTATGTGGACATTCGTATCAGTACAAGTTCATGGAATTTTTCAGTTGGAAAATCTCACAGCTTTGATCTGAGGCACATTTTAACCTCTACAGGATCAGTGTCTGCCCCGTGGGACAGTTGAGCTAACGTAGGCTAATGTGATTAGCATGAGGTTGTAAGTAACAAGAATATTTTCCAGGACATAGACATATCTGATATGGGAAGAAATCTTAAATTCTTGTTAATCTAACTGCAATTTACAGTAGCTATTACAGTGAAATAATACCATGCTATTGTTTGAGGAGAGTGCACAGTTATACACTTGAAAATGTATTAATAAACCAGTTAGGCACATTTGGGCAGACTTTATACAACATTTTGAACAGAAATGCAATGGTTCATTGGATCTGTTTAACACTTTTTACATACACTGCTGCCATCTAGTAGCCAAAATCTGTAATTGTGCCTAACCTGGAATAGGACATTGTGACCTTTCTCTTGCGTTTCAAAGATGATGAAAAAAATATTTTCTTTGTATTATCTTTATCCAGATCTAATGTGTTATATTCTCCGACATTAATTTCAGAATACCACAAACTTCAAAGAGTTTCATTTCAAATGGTATCAAGGACTTGCATATCCTTGCTTCAGCTCCTGAGCTACAGGCAGTTAGATTTGGGTATGTCATTTTAGGCGAAAACTGGAAAAAAAAGGGTCAGATCCTTAAGAGGTTTTAAGAAACTGAACTGTCTGAATTGAAACTGTTTTCTAAACACTGTGACTGACAAGTTTTTTTATCATACTTCTCTCTCTCTCTCTCTCTCTCTTTCTCTTTCTCTCTCTCTCTTGCCCTCTCTCTCTCTCGGTTTAGGATTCCTAGTATTTATTTATTGATCTTAATCCTCTAGATGTAGCTCTGAGAAATGTGTATGTTAGCAACATTGTGGTGTGGACAGTGTTGCTTGGCAACTTCTCTCAACACAGGGGGTCCACAGATGAAAAAGCATCTGGTTTAGTGAGTCTGAACACACACACAGACACAGACACACACACATGAGGGGTTTCCGTACTGACAAATGCAGATGCGACAAACCTGCCAGCAGGTTGTAGAATATTAGACCGCCTGCTAGCTGTGAGTCGGTTGTCATCAATGTTCCCTCTAAGCTGAGCGCGGGCGTGCAGTTCCCCTGGGACTGCCATGCAGAAGAAATATCAACATGCACAGAGAAGCACGAGATTGAACTTTATGCAACTTCCTAGAGTTTTCCCCATTAGTTAACAATGTCAACGTTTCCCTTTACAGTGGGAATAATCGATCGAATAAAGGCAATATTCAAGCCACTTTCAATGCAACATACCAAAACAAAACAAACTATGCATGAGATGCTGTTGTAAGCAGAATGCATGGGAGTAGGATTCTATTACATTGACAGGCACGACTTAAGCCTGTACTCTACACAGACCGGTGTGTCATAACCAATCAGAGCTGCAGTAGGCCTATATGCGATTATAAACTGGGTGGTTCGATCCCTGAATGCTGATTGGCTGACAACCGTGGTATATCACGCTGTATACTACGGGTATGCTCTAATTACATTGGTAACCAGTTTATAATGGCAATAAGGCACCTCGGGGGTTTGTGGTATATGGCCAATATACCACGGCTGAGGGCTGGATCCAGGTCCTGCCTAAGAACAGCCCGTAGCAGTGGTATATTGGCCATATACCACACCCCTCGTGGCATATATGGATCTGTGCCATTCACTTTCAACTGGACTGTTTTTACAGCATGAGTGGTTGTGAATAGATGTTGTTGTTTTGAGATCAAAGTGAGATGTAGCGACGTGTACACATTTGTTTTATAGATAACGTGTAGTCTGCAATGGGGGAGTGATTCCTTCTTACAAGAACACAAAACGTGTGCATTTCTATCTTTGAAAGCGAGTCAGGTAAAGGGCCTTTTTTTGTCTTAAAGGGGCAGTGTTGTATTTTGAGACAAGCTTGAATAAGCTAAGTATCCAAGTGTCTGATTCTCTGTAATAATGGTGTGGGAATAATGATACATTTTATTTTGTAAAGTGGTATCTTGCATCAAACAACACAACAACATTTTCAGTCACCTCCTTGTCTGAAGGACAAGTATATAAACAGGTTCATGTCAAGCCCTGCATATTTGTAGGGGCAGCAGCTAGCCTAACCGAAAGGTTGCTAGATTGAATCCCTAAGCTAACAGGGTAAGAATCTGTCGTTCTGCCCCTGAACAAGGCAGGTAACCCACTGTTCCTAGGCCATCATTGTAAATAAGAATTTGTTTATAACGGACTTGCCGAGTTAAATATGTAGGCCTACATTGAACACCGCACATTGGCTGCTACTGTAGGCTGAATGATAGAACAGCTGTTAAAAGGCCACTCTGATAGACCTACATTAGGATCAAATAGCCACAGTAGTGTACTTGACCACTGTTAAAACTAACTTAAAGCAGGTACAGCCTCAGTGTTCACAGTAAACGTGCACCGGAAGTTGCAAAATATTTTCACAACTCTCAAGTTTGCGCTCAATGGCCTCATCTTCTAACTGATGATTGAAGCCACGTCCACAGCACCAGAACTGCATTGAGTAAACATTTCTGGAGGTCCATGGATAGTCAGCCAAACGTATTGTTAGGATTACCTCTCTCGCTCTATATCTCTCTTTTTTAATGAGAATTTTCCTGCACAGCAGGAAATGCTCACTTTTAGTATATTCTAGGTTTGAAAAGGCTTCTAAAGTGTGCATTTTCCACTTTAACATTTTAGACTTGATTTGCCCTAACATAAAATGTATCAACCCCTACAAGACACGTCCATTGATTATAATCTACATAATAATTCACATTTCCTGTTGCTGCAGGATTTCCTGCAGTTGCAAACTGGCTCAAATGAAGATCCTACATCTGTACCATTCTATGTTCTCTATCATGTGTCTTCAAGACTAGCTCTATGGTATTTCTCCATCTTTCACTCCATCACACCAACGCCATCTCTATCATGTGTCTTCAAGACTAGCTCTATGGTATTTCTCCATCTTTCACTCCATCACACCAACGCCATCTCTATCATCTGTCTTCAAGACTAGCTCTATGGTATTTCTCCATCTTTCTCCATCTTTCACTCCATCACACCAACGTCATCTCTATCATGTGTCTTCAAGACTAGCTCTATGGTATTTCTCCATCTTTCACTCCATCACACCAACGTCATCTCTATCATGTGTCTTCAAGACTAGCTCTATGGTATTTCTCCATCTTTCACTCCATCACAGCAACATCATCTCTATCATGTTGAGTCTGACTAATTGTATAGAATTCATCTCCATATAGTATGCCCTTAGCTACCAGTATGATATGTTGTGTATGGTTGACTGATTAAACAGTTTGAAATGCTTTGTATGCCTGACTGATTAAACAGTATGATATGCTGTGTATGGCTGACTGAATATACAGTATGATATGTTTGGCTAACTGATTAAACAGTATGATATGCCGTATATGGCTGACTGATTAAATGCAGTAAGTGGTTGTCAGCATAGCGCCCATATGTTCTGTAACACAACACTGAATGAGCATCACCATGTACTTCAGCACCTGTAATATCCCAGCGAGAGACCAAGCTGTTCTCTGTTTTCTCCTCTCTGTGTTCAGACAGTTGTTTATCAATATAAACCCCCCCACAGCTTGCTGTATATAGCCTACCAGCTGCACACCAACATTATTTAGCTCAGGATGAGTCTGTAAGGCAGGGCTCTATCCACCTTATTTTTCCTCTGTGTGTGTGTGTGTGTGTGTGTGTGTGTGTGTGTGTGTGTGTGTGTGTGTGTGCATGCCCGTGTGTGTGTGCAGGATAGGATAGAGGTTAGGATAGAGACTAGGGAGGGGACGTGGATAGAGTAGGGACGAGGTGCTAGGGCGTGTGTGTGGGGATTAAGGGAATAGGTGAAGGTTTGGCTGTGGTAGAGTGACTCAAGCACCTGGGCTGCAGAGTTAGTTAGTTCCTGCACCTGGGCTGCAGAGTTAGTTAGTTCCTGCACCTGGGCTGCAGAGTTAGTTAGCTCCTGTACCTGGGCTGCAGTATTAGTTAGTTCCTGCACCTGGGCTGCAGAGTTAGTTAGTTCCTGCACCTTGGCTGCAGAGTTTGTTAGTTCCTGCACCTGGGCTGCAGAGTTTGTTAGTTCCTGCACCTGGGCTGCAGAGTTTGTTAGTTCCTGCACCTTAGCTGTGGAGTTAGTTAGTTCCTGCACCTGAGCTGCAGCATTATTTAGTTCCTGCACCTGAGCTGCAGCATTATTTAGTTCCTGCACCTTAGCTGTGGAGTTAGTTAGTTCCTGCACCTGAGCTGCAGCATTATTTAGTTCCTGCACCTGAGCTGCAGTGTTAGTTAGTTCCTGCACCTGGGCTGCAGAGTTAGTTAGTTCCTGCACCTTGCCTGGGCTGTGGGTAGGGACAAGGGAATAGGGAGATGATGGACTGTTGTAGGATGGTTAGTATACTGATTTAGCGCTTGTGTGGGACTAGGGAGATGAAGAACACGGGACTAGGGAGATGAAGAACACAGGGCTAGCATTAGCTCCTCCGCTTGGACTGCCGATAGGGACTATAGAGTAGACTCTTTATTCTTCAGTATATAGTAAAAGTACAACCCTATGTACACAATAAGTCACCTCTAAACCAGTGTTACAGGCTTTGGATTTTCTCTCAATTTTGTTTTCAATTTCCAGGTTGGTTCGCTTTGGTTATGGCGTACTGATTGGAATCATCCTATTTGGTCAGGAAAAGTTGCACCTGTTGTCCTCGTTAGTCAGAAGGTATTTAAGTGGCCCAGTGCTTCGGTTGGAAAAAGAGATGGTGGAAGAGCAACACCTCTGTTTAGAGTGGCTGTGTTAGGATGTTGAACAGGGACTTTATCTTTCTGTTTTCCCTAGTTGGGTTATCCTCACTTTTATTTTCACTCCCTTTCCGTAGTTGGTTCTTTGAGTTAGTCGGATATCAAATCCAGTGGGTGTCCATGGTGGGGATCTTTTAAGACCCAACTGGAGTTGGCCAGTGCTCAGTAGGCCCCCCGTGGATGCATTTCAGTAGCTAATTTAAAACCCCACCTGTTCAGTTTTGGGTTGTCAGTGGCTCTTTTGTTACTTCCCTTTTTATGTTGAGGGTTTGTTTTGGGGGGGACATAACAAAAGGGGGGGGGGCATAACAAGAGGGGGGGGCATAACAAAAGGGGGGGGATAACAAAAGGGGGGGGCATAACAAAAGGGGGGGGGGCATAACAAAAGGGGGGGGGGGCATAACAAAAGGGGGGGGGGGGCTTAACAAAAGGGGGGGCATAACAAAAGGGGGGGCATAATAAAAGGGTGGGCATAACAAAAGGGGGGGGGGCATAACAAAAGGGGGGGGGCATAACACAAGGGGGGGGGCATAACAAAAGGGGGGGGGGCATAACAAAAGGGGGGGCAGTGGTGTAAAAATACTTTGAAGTATCTACTTTTGTCAGTTTTTGGGATGTCTTTACTATTTATATTTTGGACAAATTTTACTCCATTACATTCCTAAAGAAAATAATATACTTTTTACTCACATATATTTTCCCTGACACCTAAAAGTACTTGTTACAATTCGAAGGCTCAGGCAGGACAGGAATATGATCCAATTCACACATCTATCGATATTACATAATGTCATCCCTACTGACTCTTATCTGGCGGACTCACTAAACACAAATAATGTGTTTGTAAATTATATCTGAGTGTTGGCGTGTGCCTATGTCTGTCATAAATTTAAAAAACCAGAATGGTGCCATTTGGTTTGCTTAATGTGAGGCATTTGATGTATAGTAAATACTTTGACATTTTACTTGGCAGGAAGAGGTAGAGGTGGGGATGGAGGTAGAACAAGAACAAGGAGAGTAATCTCTGATGAAATTCAGGCGACTGTGGTGGACAATGTGGTCAAGCATGGTTTGACCTTGAGAGGCTGGGAAGAGAGTGCAGCCCAATCTGAACCATGGTTTGACCTTGAGAGAGGCTGGACAGAGAGTGCTGCCCAATCTGAGCCGCTTCACCGTAGCATCCATCATCCGGACCTTCCAAAATGAGAATAGGTTTGTACTGCAGACATTGGACCGCTCTACTACTTTTACTACTTGACAGTAGTTTAACATAAAGCACAGTAAAGACTGTAGATTCCAATACGTACTGTAAGGAAAAAACGAAGTCAATGTTTAATTTATTACTGTATGAAGTTGGGAGCTATACTACTTGTTACATGTTTATCTTGTATACCGTATTACTGTAGTGTTTACTGAACTGTAGGTTATTTTGTTTTTGTAGAACTGAAAGACCACCACGTACAGTACCAGTCAAAAATTTGGACACACTTACTCATTCCAGGATTTTAATTTATTTGTTCTATTTTCTACATTGTAGAATAATAGTGAAGACATCAACACTATGAAATAACACATATAGAATCATATAGTAACCAAGACAGTGTTAAACAAATCAAAATATATTTTATATTTGAGATTATTCAAAGTATGAGGCATGGGAGCATGGGAGCCTGGCAATCTGGCTGAGGCATGGGAACCTGACAATCTGGCTGAGGCATGAGAACCTGATGAGCCTGTGGAAGCAGGGGATCCTGGCGATCCGGTGAAGGCATGAAAGCCCGACGAGCCGGCTGTAGCAGGAGAGTCTGGCAATCCGGCTGAGACATGAGAGCCTGACGAACCGGCTGTAGCAGGAGAGTCTGGCAATCCGGCTTAGACATGAGAGCCTGACGAACCGGCGTAGGCAGGGGAGCCTGACGATCTGTCTGAAGCATGAGAGCCTGTAGCGGCTCCCGGACCCGACGTCAATCCCACCGAAACAAAAGAAACAAAAAGCACTTCCTGATGCTTCCCTAACAGGAAGTTCAGGGAGTGAGTGTTTTAATATAATAAACAGAACATAATACAAAACAACAAACACTAACAGCACACAGACATGAAACAGAAACAATGACGCCTGGGGAAGGAACCAAAGGGAGGGACATATATAGGGAAGGAACCAAAGGGAGGGACATATATAGGGAAGGAACCAAAGGGAGGGACATATATAGGGAAGGAACCAAAGGGAGGGACATATATAGGGAAGGAACCAAAGGGAGTGACATATATAGGGAAGGAACCAAAGGGAGTGACATATATAGGGAAGGAACCAAAGGGAGTGACATATATAGGGAAGGAACCAAAGGGAGGGACATATATAGGGAAGGAACCAAAGGGAGGGACATATATAGGGAAGGAACCAAAGGGAGGGACATATATAGGGAAGGAACCAAAGGGAGTGACATATATAGGGAAGGAACCAAAGGGAGGGACGTATATAGGGAAGGTAATCAGGGAAGTGATGGAGTCCAGGTGAGTCTGATGATGTGCAGGTGTGCATAACGATGGTGACAGGTTTGCGCCATAACAAGCAGCCTGGTGACCGAGAGGCCGAAGTGGGAGCACACGTGACAAAGTCCAAATTATGGAAAGAACAGCTCAAATAAGCAAAGAGAAATGACAGTCCATCATTACTTTAAGACATCAGTCAATCCGGAAAATGTCAAGAACTTTCAAAGTTTCTTCAAAGTGCAGTTGCAAAAACCATCAAGCGCTATGACGAAACTAGGTCTCATGAGGACCGCCACATGAAAGGAAGACCCAGAGTTACATCTGCTGCAGAGGGTAACTTCATTAGAGTTAACATCCTCAGAAATTGCAGCCCAAATAAATGCTTCAGAGTTCAAGTAACAGACACATCTGTTTGCTGGTGACACTGTCAGTGATTTATTTAGAATTCAAGGCACACTCACCCAGCACGGCTACCACTGCATTCTGCAGCGACACGTCATCCCACCTGGTTTACGCTTAGTGGGACTATCATTTGTTTTCAACACGACAATGACCCAAAACACACCTCTAGGCTGTGTAGGGCTATTTGACTAAGAAGGAGAGTGATGGAGTGCTGCATCAGATGACCTGGCCTCCAGGAGACACTGACGTCATCAGAGTGCGACGTATGTTTGTTGTTGTTGAACGCTGTCGAACGCCGAAACTGAAACCTGTTGAATGCTGAAACCTGAACTATAGACCTCGGTTTAAAACCTGACAGTGTTTTTATATAGTTTTATTTTATTTTGAATCCTGAAGCTCTGTTGGGCTAAATTACTGTGAGCGCTGCTATCTGTCCTGTGATCCTGCCAGATTCCATATAGGGGTCGAGACGCGAAAGCTCAGCTAGCCAAGCTGTCTCGGCGGACTCAGGTGGAGGCCGCTATTGAACATTTCCAACGTTGCAGGAGCTGTGTTTACTTTTCTTTGTTCCGGGACAATGTGGACCGCGTTGACTTTCAATGTAGAAACTGCTTGCTTGCGGAAGACTACAGGAGCGAAGTAGCTACTCATAGCAAGCAGGTAGTAAACATACCTATGCTACTGGGGAACCCACGCCCACCTACTTTTTCTACCACCCCAGTAGCCAGACGCCGCTCTGGTCTGGTTCCCTGGAGAACGGAGCTGATCTCGACCCAACCAACCAGCCATGGAGATACGTCACTCGCCATGGAAGTCCAAGAAGGCGTCCTCTGGCAACGGGAGTCTCCATGGAGATGTTGAACCCTGAACTGACACAGACCAGAAACAGATTTTCCGCCCTTGATCAAGAGGTTCCGGTGCCTTCGTCCGTGGTGGCTTCCCAATCAAGATCGGATCCAGAGGTATCTGCGTCTTCGGCCTCGACTCTGTCTCCCTCTCCGGTGGCTTCTACCTCAGGTTCAGATCCTCGGAGCTCCCAGCCTCAACAGACCATGAGGCTGCCTGAGAGACCGGCCCATTCAACATCACCAGCTGTCATCATAGGCAGCTCTATGGTGAGAAATATCTCGGTCCCCAAGGCTAAAACCCTGTGCGGTCCTCCTGGGAGCACTTTCCAAATGCCTGAAGGTACCACGTTCATCTGTACAAACAATTGTACACAAGGATAAACACCATGGGACCACGCAGCCATCATACCGCTAAGGAATGTGACGCGTTCTGTCTCCTATAGATGAACGTAATTTGGTGCGAACCGTGCAAATCAATCCCAGAACAACAGCAAAGGACCATGTGAAGATGCTGGAGGAAACAGGTACAAAACTATCCACAGTAAAATGAGTCCTACATCGACATAACCTGAAAGGCCGATCAGCAAGGAAGAAGCTACTGCTCCAAAACCGCCATAAAAAAAACCCAGACTACGGTTTGCAACTGCACATGGGGACAAAGATTGTACTTGAAATTTCCTCTGGTCTGATGAGAAAAAATAGAACTGTTTGGCCATAATGACCATCGTTATGTTTGGAGGAAAAAGGGGGGAGCTTGCAAGCTGAAGAACACCATCCCCACCGTGAAGCACGGGGGTGGCAGCATCATGTTGTGGGGGTGCTTTGCTGCAGGAGGGACTGGTGCACTTCACAAAATAGATCCTAACTGACCTAAGACAGGGAATTTTTACTTTTATTAAATGTCAGGAATGGTGAAAAACTGAGTTTAAATGTATTTGGCCAAGGTGTATGTAAACTTCTGACTTCAACTGTGTATCCATCCTGCCCTGCCTTTCTAAAATCTTCGAAAGCCAAGTTAACAAACTGATCACCGACCATTTTGAATCTGACCGTACCTTCTCCCCTATGCAATCTGGTTTCCGAGCAGATCATGGGTGTACCTCAGCCACACTCAAGGTCCTAAACAATATAATAATCACCATAGATAAAAGACAGTACTGTGCAGCCTTCTTCATCGATCTGGCGAAGGCTTTCAACTCTGTCAATCACTGCATTCTTATCAAGCAGACTCAATAGCCTTGGCTTCTCAAATGACTGCCTCGCCTGGTTCACCAACTACTTCTCTGATAGAGTTCAGTGTGGTGTCAAATCGGCGGGCCTGTTGTCCGGACCTCTGGCAGTCTCTATGGGGGTGCCAACAGGGTTCAAATCTCAGGCTGACTCTTTTCTCTGTATACAGTGGGGCAAAAAGTATTTAGTCAGCCACCAATTGTGCAAGCCACAATGGTGTCCTCCACCTCCATGCCACCCTTGGACCATACAACACTGCCCATCTCCTTAATTTCCTGAACACCTACAAGCTTTTTCAACCAGAGCAGAGAGGGCCAGGTGATCCTGAGCAGCAAATGTATGTTCTCAACCCCATTGAGAAGTTGTTTTCAGCATGGCTGTGGAAGGTGTATGATCGCAAACCCCATGAATGTATGGCCCTTGTCCAGTCAATGGAGGAGGCCTGTGGTGACATTCCAGCAGAGTCCTGTCAGGGGTAGGTGCATCATGCCAAAATATATTTCCCCGCTGTCTAGCAAAGGAGAATATCGCCTGTGATGTTGATGAAAATCTGTGACCGGACCAAAACAATAGACATGATTGATTTTGTTTTCACAATGGAGTATTTGTTTCTTGACTTATGATTTTACAGTTTCTTTATCTATTCCATACAATTCATCTACATAAAGTACAGTAGTACAAGTAGGCCTATTTCTCGTCCTTTGCAGATGCAAAATATATTTACTGTATGTTTGCATTTTTACTGTATGTGTGCTTTCAATATTCTGTTTGACATGTATGGAGTCATGCTGAAATACAAACTAATATTTTAGCATTTGTGTTCCTTTCACAAACAAACAATATACAGTGAAACAACAAAAGTCTTTACACTGAAATAGGTTCTAAAAGTAGCTTTTGGAATATGTCACAATAGTGTGATCTCGGTTATCACTAAGTTAGAGATGTCTGTGGGGTTTGGGGAACTGTTTTGTGTTTTGAGTACCTGAGAGCTAGTTTCAGCAGACAGGTGTTAATAATTGGGAAAAACTAAGGTATCTTTACTTTTACTCAATTATGATAATTGAGTACTTTTTCCACCTCTGATGGGGGCTTATCTTGAGTCACAGATTTGTTGTAGTCGTTCAAAATCACTGACAACCAGAGGAAAGTTAAACTCACAGGGTAAAACAAAAGGCCATGGACTGTGAAGAGTTTGAAGAAAAACCCACTTGGCCTCCCGAGTGGTGCAGCAGTCTAAGGCACTTGCAGTGCTAGAGTCATCACTACAGACCCAGGTTCGATCCCAGGCTGTATCACAACCACCGTGATCGGGAGTCCCATAGAGTTGCGCACAATTGTCCCAGCGTCATCCGGGTTAGGGAGGGTTTGGCCGGGGCTCAAGCGACTCCTTGTGGCGTGCCGGGCGCCTGCAGGCTGACCATGGTCGTCAGTTCTCCGACACGTTGGTATGGCTGGCTTCCAAGTTAAGCGGGTGGGTGT
The DNA here is from genome assembly GCF_002021735.2 of Oncorhynchus kisutch. Classification (NCBI taxonomy): domain Eukaryota; kingdom Metazoa; phylum Chordata; class Actinopteri; order Salmoniformes; family Salmonidae; genus Oncorhynchus; species Oncorhynchus kisutch. Next base: position 13,581,382 of record NC_034187.2, read on the forward strand.
TAAGAAGTGCGGTTTGGCGGGACGCATGACTCGACCTTCGCCTTCCAAGCCCATTGGGGATTTGCAGCGATGAGACAAGATCGAGAAAATGGGAAGAGAAAAAAAACACTTGGGAAGTACTTCTAGACCAATATACCAATTAGTGATGGGGGGAGGGTTGATAGTTACATAGCTGGATATTATTTTTGATGATACAGTATATTGTCTCATTTTGACAATATCGTAATTTATTTTTTCACTAGTTATCTGTACCTGCACCAAAACGTATTTTTGATTAGGGAGCCAATTTTTTTTTAGCATTTTTATTTCCATGACTGATAAAAACTAATTTTGTCATGGAAAGGTGGCCACATTGGAAGTCACTGAGCTCTTCAATAAGGCCAATGTCTGTCTAGGGAAATTGCATGGCTGTGTGCTTAATTTTATACACCTGTCTGAAACAGGTGTGGCTGAAATAGCCGAACCCACTAATTTGAAGGGGTGTCCACATACGTTTGTATATATAGTGTATCTCCTAGATATAGGACAGACACTTCAAAACCTTGTTTCTTCAGATTTTTTTTTTGACTGTCTTTTTTGCCATTTACGACTGTGTTATTCAGTACGTTTCTCTGGGCTGTGCTGCTTGCACCTTTGCAGCCTATAACTGCTTCCAGCAGGGTTCTGGTGGACTGTATTGGTCCTTTCCCCAAAGCAAGGAGTATTATCCAATTGCAATTAACCATCATGTGTGCTGCCACTCGTTTCCCAGAGGCCATTCCACTGAGGAACATCACGGCTCCTGGTATTGTTAAGCTACTTGTGAAATTATTTTCCATGTTTGGGCTTCCGCATTTAGTGCAGTCTGACCTAGGTTCAAATGTAATGTCAAAGGTATTCAAGCAAGTGCTACAGCAGTTGAGTGTTACCAGGTGCATATCACACAGAGTCTCAAGGTGCTCTTGAGGGATTTAATCAGACTTTGAAGTCTATGTTGAGTTCTTACTGCTTTGAGTCTGAGAATGACTGGGATGAAGCGGTGCAGCTATTTGCAGCACGGGAGGTTGTTCAGGAGTCTCTCAGTTTCAGTCCGAATGAGCTCGTGTTTGGACATCATGTCAGAGTTCCAGATTCAGTCTGAAGGAGCTCATGTTTGGACATCATGTCAGAGTTCCAGATTCAGTCTGAAGGAGCTCGTGTTTGGACATCATGTCAGAGTTCCAGATTCAGTCTGAATGAGTTTGTGTTTGGACATCATGTCAGAGTTCCAGATTCAGTCTGAAGGAGCTTGTGTTTGGACATCATGTCAGAGTTCCAGATTCCGTCTGAAAGAGCTCGTGTTTGGACATCATGTCAGAGTTCCAGATTCAGTCTGAATGAGTTTGTGTTTGGACATCATGTCAGAGGTCCAGATTCAGTCTGAATGAGTTCGTGTTTGGACATCATGTCAGAGTTCCAGATTAAGTCTGAAGGAGCTCGTGTTTGGACATCCTGTCAGAGGCGACTCCGGGATGCTGGCCTTCTAGGCAGAGTTCAAATTTAATGTCAAAGGTGTCTGTGTTCTTTTGCCCATCTTGCTATTTTCTTTTTTATTGGCCAGCCTGAGATAAAGCTTTTTCTTTGCCACTCTGCCTAGAAGGCCAGCATCCCAGAGTTGCCTCTTCACTGTTGACATTGAGACTGGTGTTTTGCATGTACAATTTACATGGCGTCTGTTTCTCAAACTAGACACTCTAATGTACTTGTCCTCTTGCTCAGTTGTGCACTGGGGCCTCCCAATCGTCTTTCTATTCTGGTTGAGCCAGTTTGCACTGTTCCGTGACGGGAGTAGTACACAGCGTTGTATGAGATCTTCAGTTTCTTGGCAATTTCTCGCATGGAATAGCCTTCATTTCTCAGAACAAGAATAGACTGACGGGTTTCAGAAGGTTCTTTGTTTCTGGCCATTTTGAGCCTGTAATCGAACCCACAAATGCTCATGCTCCAGATACTCAACAGGTCTAAAGAAGGCCAGTTTTATTGCTTCTTTAATCAGAACAGTTTTCAGCTGTGCTAGCATAATTGCAAAAGGGTTTTCTAATGATCAATTAACCTTTTAAAATTATTAACTTGGATTAACTAACACAACATGCATTTGGAACGCAGGAGTGATGGTTGCTGATAATGGGCCTCTGTACGTTTATGTAGATATTCCATTAAAAATCAGCCGTTTCCAGCTACAATAGTCATTTACAACATTAACAATGTCTACACTGTATTTCGGATCAATTTGATGTTAATTTAATGGACAAAAAAAACATGTTTTTCTTTCAAAAACAAGGACATTTCTAAGTGATCCCAAACGTTTGAACGGTAGTGTGTGTTTATATATACACTGCTCAAAAAAATAAAGGGAACACTTAAACAACACAATGTAACTCCAAGTCAATCACACTTCTGTGAAATCAAACTGTCCACTTAGGAAGCAAAACTGATTGACAATAAATTTCACATGCTGTTGTGCAAATGGAATAGACATCAGGTGGAAATTATAGGCAATTAGCAAGACACCCCAATAAAGGAGTGGTTCTGCAGGTGGTGACCACAGACCACTTCTCAGTTCCTATGCTTCCTGGCTGATGTTTTGGTCACGTTTGAATGCTGGCGGTGCTTTCACTCTAGTGGTAGCATGAGACGGAGTCTACAACCCACACAAGGGCTCAGGTAGTGCAGCTCATCCAGGATGGCACGTCAATGTGAGCTGTGGCAAGAAGGTTTGCTGTGTCTGTCAGCGTAGTGTCCAGATCATGGAGGCGCAACCAGGAGACAGGCCAGTAGATCAGGAGACGTGGAGGAGGCCGTAGGAGGGAAACAACCCAGCAGCAGGACTGCTACCTCTGCCTTTGTGCAAGGAGGAACAGGAGGAGCACTGCCAGAGCCCTGCAAAATTACCTCTAGCAGGCCACAAATGTGCATGTGTCTGCTCAAACGGTCAGAAACAGACTCCATGAGGGTGGTATGAGGGCCCGATGTCCACAGGTTGGGGTTGTGCTTACAGCCCAACACCGTGCAGGACGTTTGGCATTTTCCAGAGAACACCAAGATTGGCAAATTCACCACTGTGCTCTTCACCACTGGCGCCCTGTGCTCTTCACAGATGAAAGCAGGTTCACACTGAGCACATGTGACAGACGTGACAGAGTCTGGAGACGCCGTGGAGAACGTTCTGCTGCCTGCAACATCCTCCAGCATGACCGGTTTGGCGGTGGGTCAGTCATGGTGTGGGGTGGCATTTCTTTGGGGGGCGTCACAGCCCTCCATGTGCTCGCCAGAGGTAGCCTGACTGCCATTAGGTACCGAGATGAGATCCTCATACCCCTTGTGAGACCATATGCTGGTGCGGTTGGCCCTGGGTTCCTCCTAATGCAAGACAATGCTAGACCTCATGTGGCTGGAGTGTGTCAGCAGTTCCTGCAATAGGAAGGCATTGATGCTATGGACTGGCCCGCCCGTTCCCCAGACCTGAATCCAATTGAGCACATCTGGGACATCATGTCTCGCTCCATCCACCAACGCCACGTTGCACCACAGACTGTCCAGGAGTTGGCGGATGCTTTAGTCCAGGTCTGGGAGGAGATCCCTCAGGAGACCATCCACCACCTCATCAGGAGCATGCCCAGGCATTGTAGGGAGGTCATACAGACACGTGGAGGCCACATACACTACTGAGCCTCATTTAGACTTGTTATAAGGACATTACATCAAAGTTGGATCAGCCTGTAGTGTATTTTTCCACTATATATATATATATAACCCTATGTACACAATAAGTCACCTCTAAACCAGTGTTACAGGCTTTGGTTTTTCTCTCAATTTAGTTTTTTTATTTCCAGATTTGTGTGGGTGTGGAGTAGTGATTGGAATCCTCCTCATTGGTCAGGATGTATTGCACCTGTTGTCCTCGTTAATCAGAAGGTGTTTCATCTGTGCTGGCACAGTTTATATTTAAGGGCTGCTGGCCCAGTGCTTCGTTTGGAAAAAGAGATGTTAGAAGAGCTACACCTCTGTTAAGGTCTTCCGCTTTAGGTTGTTGAACAGAGCCTCAACCTTTGTGTTTGGCTCCCCATGGATTCAGTACCCAATTTAAAACCCCACCTGTTTCGTTTTGGGTTGTCAGTTGCTCATTTGTTACTTCCCTTTTTCATTTGAGTGCCGATTTTTGGTGAGGGAGGGAATGAACAGACCCACTGGGCACAAACTGGTTGAATCAACGTTGTTTCCATGTCATTTCAACAAAATAATTCAATGTGATGACTTTGAATCAACGTGGAAAACTGATTGGATTTGCAAAAAGGGAATTTCATATTTCTTTCACCCAACTTTTGACATAAATCCAAAATGACAAGGAGATTTTTTTTGATGATTTCATGTTGAATTCACATTAGTTGTAAATCAAAACTAGCCGTTGAAATGACGTCTGTGCCTAGTGGGGAGGAGCTGTGTTGTGTTGACATTCCAGGATGCTAGGTCCGTCTGCCTATCTGCCCGGTCACATCTCTCATGTTTATATCCAGGAAGAGCCCTGCCTTACACACACATTTACTCTACATCCTTACACACATATTCTATAATAAACAGCAGAATGCAAGTGTGCTTGTGTGTGTGTGTTTGATTGGTAGAGATACCAGCAGGAGGTTGGCTGATAATGAAGTAATAGAGATGAAAAAGCTTCTCAACAGTACCTGGCAACACACACAAACATCCCTCCATTCTCCCTTTCTCTCCCTTTATTCCTCCATTCTCCCTTTCTCTCCCTTTATTCCTCCATTCTCCCTTTCTCTCCCTTTATTCCTCCATTCTCCCTTTCTCTCCCTTTATTCCTCCATTCTCCCTTTCTCTCCCTTTATTCCTCCATTCTCCCTTTCTCTCCCTTTATTCCTCCATTCTCCCTTTCTCTCCCTTTATTCCTCCATTCTCCCTTTCTCTCCCTTTATTCCTCCATTCTCCCTTTCTCTCCCTTTATTCCTCCATTCTCCCTTTCTCTCCCTTTATTCCTCCATTCTCCCTTTCTCTCCCTTTATTCCTCCATTCTCCCTTTCTCTCCCTTTATTCCTCCATTCTCCCTTTCTCTCCCTTTATTCCTCCATTCTCCCTTTCTCTCCCTTTATTCCTCCATTCTCCCTTTCTCTCCTTTATTCCTCCATTCTCCCTTTCTCTCCCTTTATTCCTCCATTCTCCCTTTCTCTCCCTTTATTCCTCCATTCTCCCTTTCTCTCCCTTTATTCCTCCATTCTCCCTTTCTCTCCCTTTATTCCTCCATTCTCCCTTTCTCTCCCTTTATTCCTCCATTCTCCCTTTCTCTCCCTTTATTCCTCCATTCTCCCTTTCTCTCCCTTTATTCCTCCATTCTCCCTTTCTCTCCCTTTATTCCTCCATTCTCCCTTTCTCTCCCTTTATTCCTCCATTCTCCTCTGCATGCAGCTCCATGTCCCACAATAAGGGATTCCTTTTGAGGTGCAACAGATCCTTGAACAAAGCCTCCGTCCATTGTAGCTCTGAGATTTGAGAGGGCTAGCAGTAGCTATCAGGGGTCATCCTCCTTCTCCCTTGCTTTTAAAGGGGAAAGGGGACCCTGCCACAATGTCAGAGATCACTGGCCCTCCATTGTGGCTCAAACCTCTGACGCTGCCACCCTGCCACTGCTGCAGACAACCAGGCAGGAGTCCTCTGAATGAAGCATTCAGGGAGCCACTGTGGATTCTAAGTCAGATGGCAGTTGCCCTGATTTATATCGTGGTCCCTGGTCTCTGGGATCAAGACCTCATTGAAAGCAAAGTCTGCTGCCTCTTTCTTTCTCTGTCTATCCCTCTCTATGTAACTGGAACTGCCTAGTCTCAGAGAGGAGGGGAAGGCAGTTTGGGGAGTGTACCTCCCCAGAAGCCCACACTCTGTTCCAGTCATGGTAATAGATGAGGGCACTGCCTGAAAGTCAAATGACTCCCCCAGCGAAGCAGGGAAGGAAGGAAAGAAGGCAGCGTCAGGCGACACCACCCATCTGGAAAATAAACCTGATCAGAGATGACAGAAGGAACAAACACTGTTTGTCTTTACTGTGGCTGTTGCTGGGAGGGAGAGAGGGAGGGAGAGAGAGGGGGAGATAGGGGGAAGGAGAGAGAGAGGATAGGTAGGTTGGTTGGTTGGGAGAGAGGGACATAGAGAGGTAGAGAGAGAGTGAAAGATGGAGATACAGAGATGGAGGGAGACGTGGAGAGTGCCCACAGCCATGCATATGTTGCACATTAACTTGGAAAAGAAAAGTTCCAGCAACGACCAGCTTTATCCACATCATCTCTTTAAGTGCTTTAGTGCTTACAAGGAATCTCTCCTCCTCTACCCTCTCCACTCCACTCCTGTCCTCTCCATCCCTCCCTTCTCCCCTCTCCACTCCTGTCCTCTCCTCTTAATCCCTCTTTTCTCTCCTCTCCATCCCTCTCTTCTGCTCTCTACTCCACTCTTTTCCTCTCCATCCCTCTCTTCTGCTCTCTACTCCACTCCTTTCCTCTCCATCCCTCTCTTCTGCTCTCTACTCCACTCCTTTCCTCTCCATCCCTCTCCTCTGCTCTCTACTCCACTCCTTTCCTCTCCATCCCTCTCTTCTGCTCTCTACTCCACTCCTTTCCTCTCCATCCCTCTTCTCTGCTCTATACTCCACTCCTTTCCTCTCCATCCCTCTCTTCTGCTCTCTACTCCATTCCTTTCCTCTCCATCCCTCTCTTCTGCTCTCTACTCCACTCCTTTCCTCTCCATCCCTCTCCTCTGCTCTCTACTCCACTCCTTTCCTCTCCATCCCTCTTCTCTGCTCTATACTCCACTCCTTTCCTCTCCATCCCTCTCTTCTGCTCTCTACTCCATTCCTTTCCTCTCCATCCCTCTCTTCTGCTCTCTACTCCACTCCTTTCCTCTCCATCCCTCTCCTCTGCTCTCTACTCCACTCCTTTCCTCTCCATCCCTCCCCTCTGCTCTCTACTCCACTCCTTTCCTCTCCATCCCTCTTTTCTCTCTTCTCCATCCCTCTCTCCTCTTCTCCCCTCTTCATTTTTCCTCTCCTCTCCTTTTCTCCCTGTGCTCTGTGTGAGTGGCGGCTCTGTCTGTCTGCTCATCATCTCTCTGTTGGAGCAGATCACTCTCTCCTTCTCCCCCCTTTTCTCTCCCCCTCTCTCACTCTCACTCCCCCCACTATCTCTCTCTCTCTATCCTTGTTTCCTCTGTTTGTTCTGATTCAGCAGTGATGCGAGGGAGCTTAGCTCTCCATCACTAACCAGGCTGTGGCTGTGGCTCCATCAGTACAGCTTATTATCTGCGTAACACTCAGATCGATATGATGGGTACATAAAGAACAGCAACTCTATCCCCTGATACACACACACACACACATGCTGGAAACCATCCACTAGAGGGGATGCTGGGTTAACTGGTGAGGAAGCGAAAGTTCATCTCACAACGAGTGGATCTGGATTCTGGTAGACCTGGCTTGGCAGCCATATTGGATTATTAATAACACTCAGAGCAGCACAATGTCCTCTCATCTGCACTCTTGTCTGTCTCCTGGTGGAGTTCATCTGCACTTTTATTTTACGGTAACACAGACAAAAGACAACAGTTAGGACAAAAGACAAAAAACATCTGCACCATTTTTTTTTACTATCATTCATTTTCCATGCCTTTTTTCACATATCATCCACATTTTACGAAATGTTTGGAGATCCCTGTGCCTCTCCTGGCCTGGGCCCTGTCTGTCTGTCTGATGTCCCTATTGACACACACATACACACAACAACAACAACCCCCTCATCGATGACCCCTGTGACACACACACACAAACACACACACACACACACACACACACACACACACACACACACACACACACACACACACACACACCTAAATGTCAGCTGTGCTCCTAAGGGTGTTTTTAATTATGGGCCCAGAACATATGGAGTCTGTTTCCCAAATGATCCTCTACAGTATTCTCTTTATAGTGCACTCCTGTTGACCAGAACCCTATGGGCTCTAGAAAGTAGTGCACTATAAAGGGAATGGGGAGAATTTTGGGACGCATCCATAGATATTAGTAGGGCCTTGTTTCTGGAAACCTCATATGCCACAAAGTAGCAGGGATAGAGTGACCCCCAAGGCATCAATATGTTTCATGACATTTAGAAAGGAAATTGTTGAGGAAATAATTCATTTGTGACGGGTTGTATTTTGTCGTTGTGCGTGTGTGTGTGTGCTCGTGCATGTGTGCTTGTGAGAGGGGAAAGCGAGAGAGCCCATGCATTTCGTATACAAATCTCATCATCAGTATTCCTAATGTCAAAAATTGTGCCATACACAAAACTTTAAAATGTGCACATTAGTTTATCTGTGTGTGTTTGTGCATGTATGTGTGTGCGTGCATGCGTGTGCTTTGTGTGCGTGGGCAGGTGTAAGCCCTGCGGCAGATTACATCGGCCTCATCTAGCACTGGTCCTTGGTGAAGCATCACTACAACACAACGCTTCTCTCTCTCTCTCTCTTTCTCTCTCACTCTTTCTCTCGCTCTCTTTCTCTCTCTCTCTCTCTTTCTCTCTCACTCTCTCTCCATCTCCCTCTCACTCTCTCTCACTCTCTTTCTCTCTGACTCTCTCCCTCTCACTCTCTCTCCCTCTCACTCTCTCTCCCTCTCACTCACTCTCACTCTCTCTCCATCTCCCTCTCACTCACTCTCACTCTCTTTCTCTCTGACTCTCTCCCTCTCTCTCCCTCCCTCTCACTCTCTCTCCCTCTCACTCTCTCTCCCTCTCACTCTCTCTCCATCTCCCTCTCACTCTCTCCCTCTCATTCTTTCTCTCTCACTCTCTCTCCCTCTCACTCTCTCTCCCTCTCACTCTCTCTCCATCTCTCCTCTCATTTGCACGCAACAGCCTATGTCATCACAGGGAGGAACGGCAGTTCACCTTACTAAACATGTTTACAGTAGAACAGATGTAGGATCTTAATCTGATCACCCTGTTTCAGGAGAAATATCCTGCAATGCAGGAAAGCTAAAGCTTGTAGTGTATCTGAGTTTTTTTTAAATTATCTTTCAGAATTGATTTTCTCTTACAATAAATGTAAAAAAAATCAATAATAATTAAGATATCAGTGGGAGCTGTAAAAAACGCGCTGTGACTTCTCACGGCAGAAAGCTGTCACTATATCGTGCCCCATCTCCATATTAATTCTGCCTCTGACTGAGCTAACTAGCAAGTTCAACAAAATACACAGCTGGACTCACCAGCTCCTGCATTTGCCTATTGTGCTGTTTACGAACACGTGACTGGCTCTACTGTTCTGGGTTACTACGGTAACTTCATAATGTAAAATAATGTGATAGGTGAAGAATGCGATCTGCTTTACCTCCTAACGGATTTCACAAGTTGACTGGCTATCCTATTTCACAAGTTGACTGGCTCTCCTATTTCACAAGTTGACTGGCTATCCTATTTCACAAGTTGACTGGCTATCCTATTTCACAAGTTGACTGGCTCTCCTATTTCACAAGTTGAATGGCTCTCCTATTTCACAAGTTGACTGGCTTTCCTATTTCACAAGTTGACTGGCTCTCCTATTTCACAAGTTGACTGGCTCTCCTATTTCACAAGTTGACTGGCTATCCTATTTCACAAGTTGACTGGCTATCCTATTTCACAAGTTGACTGGCTCTCCTATTTCACAAGTTGACTGGCTCTCCTATTTCACAAGTTGACTGGCTATCCTATTTCACAAGTTGACTGGCTCTCCTATTTCACAAGTTGACTGGCTCTCCTATTTCACAAGTTGACTGGCTCTCCTATTTCACAAGTTGACTGGCTATCCTATTTCACAAGTTGACTGGCTCTCCTATTTCACAAGTTGACTGGCTCTCCTATTTCACAAGTTGACTGGCTCTCCTATTTCACAAGTTGACTGGCTATCCTATTTCACAAGTTGACTGGCTATCCTATTTCACAAGTTGACTGGCTCTCCTATTTCACAAGTTGACTGGCTATCCTATTTCACAAGTTGACTGGCTCTCCTATTTCACAAGTTGACTGGCTCTCCTATTTCACAAGTTGACTGGCTCTCCTATTTCACAAGTTGACTGGCTCTCCTATTTCACAAGTTGACTGGCTCTCCTATTTCACAAGTTGACTGGCTCTCGTATTTCACAAGTTGACTGGCTCTCCTATTTCACAAGTTGACTGGCTATCCTATTTCACAAGTTGACTGGCTATCCTATTTCACAAGTTGACTGGCTATCCTATTTCACTGCAGGTATATACTTAAAAAGTAGCTACAAATATTCACATTTATTGAAAAACGTCAAAGAAATAGTTTCAACGGTGTTGAAAAACCATCCCGTGGCTTTTTCCAAATACCCCGGTATACACTATATACGGAATAGCACGCGAGCTTAATGACAATGACCATAGGATTTGACCAGACAGCACAAACAGATCTGGAACGAGGCTTGTATTTCCTGTTCCTGAAGTTACACAATGTACTGTTTGTTCTCTACTCTTCATTAGGCTTCTGCTGGTTCTATGATGTAATGTCATGGTCTCTATTTCCGAGTGGTCACATCATGCTGTTGTCTAGGGGAAGGAAAGGGGGATGAGAGGATGGAGGATGGGGGTGATGCCAGACAGGCTAGTCATTTGTTTCATTATTCTATCATCCTTTAATTGGGGTTTGCAAACAGGGAGAAAGGACACACACACCTGCAGTGTTGCCTTGTGAAGGTCATCTGTCACATTGGCTGACAGAGAGAAGGAGGGCGTTCGTTGTGAGTTGAGTCAAACTCATTTCAGAACCACTTCAGATCATAGAAGACAATGGATAGGATGCCCTTATGCTTTTAGTATTTCCATCTGAATGTGCCTTTATCACAGTTATCATAGCTACCACAGGTATCACAGTTATTACAGTTATCACAGTATCACAGTTATCACAGTATTACAGTTATCACAGTGTCACAGTTATCACAGTATTACAGTTATCACAGTATCACAGTATTACAGTTATCACAGTGTCACAGTTATCACAGTATCACAGTTATCACAGTATTACAGTATCACAGTATCACAGTATTACAGTTATCACAGTGTCACAGTATCACAGTATTACAGTTATCACAGTATTACAGTATCACAGTTATTACAGTTATCACAGTATCACAGTTATCACAGTATTACAGTTATCACAGCGTCACAGTTATCACAGTATCACAGTATTACAGTTATCACAGTATTACAGTATCACAGTATCACAGTATCACAGTATTACAGTTATCACAGTATCACAGTATTACAGTTATCACAGTATCACAGTTATCACAGTATCACAGTATTACAGTTATCACAGTATCACAGTATTACAGTTATCACAGTATCACAGTTATCACAGTATCACAGTATTACAGTTATCACAGTGTCACAGTTATCACAGTATTACAGTTATCACAGTGTCACAGTTATCACAGTATTACAGTTATCACAGTGTCACAGTTATCACAGTATTACAGTTATCACAGTATCACAGTATTACAGTTATCACAGTATTACAGTTATCACAGTATCACAGTATTACAGTTATCACAGTTATCACAGTTATCACAGTGTCACAGTTATCACAGTATTACATTTATCACAGTTATCACAGTATCACAGTTATCACAGTATCACAGTATTACAGTTATCACAGTATCACAGTATCACAGTTATCACAGTATTACAGTTATCACAGTTATCACAGTATTACAGTTATCACAGTTATCACAGTATTACAGTTATCACAGTTATCACAGTGTCACAGTATTACAGTAGTACAGTTATCACAGTTATCACAGTATTACAGTTATCACAGTTATCACAGTATTACAGTTATCACAGTTATCACAGTATTACAGTTATCACAGTTATCACAGTATTACAGTTATCACAGTATTACAGTTATCACAGTTATCACAGTGTCACGGTTATCACAAGTATTACAGTTATCACAGTTATCACAGTATCACAGTTATCACAGTATTACAGTTATCACAGTTATCACAGTGTCACAGTATTACAGTATCACAGTTATCACAGTTATCACAGTTATCACAGTTATCACAGTATTACAGTTATCACAGTATCACAGTTATTACAGCTGTTACAGTTATCACAGCTATCACAGCTATTACAGCTACTGCAGTTATTACAGTTGTCACAGTATCACAGTTATCACAGTATTACAGTTATCACAGTGTCACAGTTATCACAGTATCACAGTATTACAGTTATCACAGTATTACAGTATCACAGTATCACAGTATCACAGTATTACAGTATCACAGTATTACAGTTATCACAGTATTACAGTTATCACAGTATCACAGTTATCACAGTATCACAGTATTACAGTTATCACAGTATCACAGTATTACAGTTATCACAGTATCACAGTTATCACAGTATCACAGTATTACAGTTATCACAGTGTCACAGTTATCACAGTATTACAGTTATCACAGTGTCACAGTTATCACAGTATTACAGTTATCACAGTGTCACAGTTATCACAGTATCACAGTTATCACAGTATCACAGTATTACAGTTATCACAGTATCACAGTATTACAGTTATCACAGTATCACAGTTATCACAGTATTACAGTTATCATAGTGTCACAGTTATCACAGTATTACAGTTATCACAGTATCACAGTATTACAGTTATCACAGTGTCACAGTTATCACAGTATTACATTTATCACAGTTATCACAGTATCACAGTTATCACAGTATCACAGTATTACAGTTATCACAGTATCACAGTATTACAGTTATCACAGTATTACAGTTATCACAGTATCACAGTATTACAGTTATCACAGTTATCACAGTGTCACAGTTATCACAGTATTACATTTATCACAGTTATCACAGTATCACAGTTATCACAGTATCACAGTATTACAGTTATCACAGTATCACAGTATTACAGTTATCACAGTTATCACAGTATTACAGTTATCACAGTTATCACAGTATTACAGTTATCACAGTTGTCACAGTGTCACAGTATTACAGTATTACAGTTATCACAGTTATTACAGTTATCACAGTTATCACAGTATCACAGTATTACAGTTATCACAGTATTACAGTATCACAGTATCACAGTATCACAGTATTACAGTATCACAGTATTACAGTTATCACAGTATCACAGTATTACAGTTATCACAGTATCACAGTTATCACAGTATCACAGTATTACAGTTATCACAGTGTCACAGTTATCACAGTATTACAGTTATCACAGTGTCACAGTTATCACAGTATTACAGTTATCACAGTGTCACAGTTATCACAGTATCACAGTTATCACAGTATCACAGTATTACAGTTATCACAGTATCACAGTATTACAGTTATCACAGTATCACAGTTATCACAGTATTACAGTTATCACAGTGTCACAGTTATCACAGTATTACAGTTATCACAGTATCACAGTATTACAGTTATCACAGTGTCACAGTTATCACAGTATCACAGTTATCACAGTATTACAGTATCACAGTATCACAGTATTACAGTTATCACAGTGTCACAGTATCACAGTATTACAGTTATCACAGTATTACAGTATCACAGTTATTACAGTTATCACAGTATCACAGTTATCACAGTATTACAGTTATCACAGTGTCACAGTTATCACAGTATCACAGTATTACAGTTATCACAGTATTACAGTATCACAGTATCACAGTATCACAGTATTACAGTTATCACAGTATCACAGTATTACAGTTATCACAGTATCACAGTTATCACAGTATCACAGTATTACAGTTATCACAGTATCACAGTATTACAGTTATCACAGTGTCACAGTTATCACAGTATTACAGTTATCACAGTGTCACAGTTATCACAGTATTACAGGTATCACAGTGTCACAGTTATCACAGTATCACAGTTATCACAGTATCACAGTATTACAGTTATCACAGTATCACAGTATTACAGTTATCACAGTATTACAGTTATCACAGTATCACAGTATTACAGTTATCACAGTTATCACAGTTATCACAGTGTCACAGTTATCACAGTATTACATTTATCACAGTTATCACAGTATCACAGTTATCACAGTATCACAGTATTACAGTTATCACAGTATCACAGTTATCACAGTATTACAGTTATCACAGTTATCACAGTATTACAGTTATCACAGTTATCACAGTATTACAGTTATCACAGTTATCACAGTGTCACAGTATTACAGTAGTACAGTTATCACAGTTATCACAGTATTACAGTTATCACAGTTATCACAGTTATCACAGTATTACAGTTATCACAGTTATCACAGTATTACAGTTATCACAGTTATCACAGTATTACAGTTATCACAGTATTACAGTTATCACAGTTATCACAGTGTCACAGTTATCACAAGTATTACAGTTATCACAGTTATCACAGTATCACAGTCATCACAGTATTACAGTTATCACAGTTATCACAGTGTCACAGTATTACAGTATCACAGTTATCACAGTTATCACAGTTATCACAGTTATCACAGTTATCACAGTATTACAGTTATCACAGTATCACAGTTATTACAGCTGTTACAGTTATCACAGCTATCACAGCTATTACAGCTACTGCAGTTATTACAGTTGTCACAGTATCACAGTTATCACAGTATTACAGTTATCACAGTGTCACAGTTATCACAGTATTACAGTTATCACAGTATTACAGTATCACAGTATCACAGTATCACAGTATTACAGTATCACAGTATTACAGTTATCACAGTATTACAGTTATCACAGTATCACAGTTATCACAGTATCACAGTATTACAGTTATCACAGTATCACAGTTATCACAGTATCACAGTTATCACAGTATCACAGTATTACAGTTATCACAGTGTCACAGTTATCACAGTATTACAGTTATCACAGTGTCACAGTTATCACAGTATTACAGTTATCACAGTGTCACAGTTATCACAGTATCACAGTTATCACAGTATCACAGTATTACAGTTATCACAGTATCACAGTATTACAGTTATCACAGTATCACAGTTATCACAGTATTACAGTTATCATAGTGTCACAGTTATCACAGTATTACAGTTATCACAGTATCACAGTATCACAGTATTACAGTTATCACAGTGTCACAGTTATCACAGTATTACATTTATCACAGTTATCACAGTATCACAGTTATCACAGTATCACAGTATTACAGTTATCACAGTATCACAGTATTACAGTTATCACAGTATTACAGTTATCACAGTATCACAGTATTACAGTTATCACAGTTATCACAGTGTCACAGTTATCACAGTATTACATTTATCACAGTTATCACAGTATCACAGTTATCACAGTATCACAGTATTACAGTTATCACAGTATCACAGTATCACAGTTATCACAGTATTACAGTTATCACAGTTATCACAGTATTACAGTTATCACAGTTATCACAGTATTACAGTTATCACAGTTGTCACAGTGTCACAGTATTACAGTATTACAGTTATCACAGTTATTACAGTTATCACAGTTATCACAGTATCACAGTTATCACAGTATCACAGTATTACAGTTATCACAGTATTACAGTATCACAGTATCACAGTATTACAGTATCACAGTATTACAGTTATCACAGTATCACAGTATTACAGTTATCACAGTATCACAGTTATCACAGTATCACAGTATTACAGTTATCACAGTGTCACAGTTATCACAGTATTACAGTTATCACAGTGTCACAGTTATCACAGTATTACAGTTATCACAGTGTCACAGTTATCACAGTATCACAGTTATCACAGTATCACAGTATTACAGTTATCACAGTATCACAATATTACAGTTATCACAGTATCACAGTTATCACAGTATTACAGTTATCATAGTGTCACAGTTATCACAGTATTACAGTTATCACAGTATCACAGTATTACAGTTATCACAGTGTCACAGTTATCACAGTATTACATTTATCACAGTTATCACAGTATCACAGTTATCACAGTATCACAGTATTACAGTTATCACAGTATCACAGTATTACAGTTATCACAGTTATCACAGTGTCACAGTTATCACAGTATTACATTTATCACAGTTATCACAGTATCACAGTTATCACAGTATCACAGTATTACAGTTATCACAGTATCACAGTATCACAGTTATCACAGTATTACAGTTATCACAGTTATCACAGTATTACAGTTATCACAGTTATCACAGTATTACAGTTATCACAGTTATCACAGTGTCACAGTATTACAGTATTACAGTTATCACAGTTATCACAGTATTACAGTTATCACAGTTATCACAGTATTACAGTTATCACAGTTATCACAGTATTACAGTTATCACAGTTATCACAGTATTACAGTTATCACAGTATTACAGTTATCACAGTTATCACAGTGTCACAGTTATCACAAGTACTACAGTTATCACAGTTATCACAGTATCACAGTTATCACAGTATTACAGTTATCACAGTTATCACAGTGTAACAGTATTACAGTATCACAGTTATCACAGTTATCACAGTTATCACAGTTATCACAGTATTACAGTTATCACAGTATCACAGTTATTACAGCTGTTACAGTTATCACAGCTATCACAGCTATTACAGCTACTGCAGTTATTACAGTTGTCACAGTATTACAGTTATCACAGCATTGCAGTTATTACAGTTTTCACAGTTGTCACAGTATTAAAGTTATCACAGTTATTACAGCGAGTACATTTATTACAGCTGTTACAGTATCACAGTTATCACCGTTATCACAGTAATTGCAGTTATCACAGCTATCACAGTATTACAGCGATTACAGTTATTACAGCTGTTACAGTTATAACAGATATCACAGCGTTACAGCTATTACAGTTATCACAGATATCACAGATATCACAGCGTTACAGCGATTACAGTTATTACAGCTGTTACAGTTATAACAGATATCACAGCGTTACAGCTATTACAGTTATCACAGATATCACAGATATCACAGTATTACAGCTATTACAGTTATTCCAGTTGTCACAGTTATCACAGTTATTACAGCTGTTAGTTATTACAGCTTATCTCCTCCCTCTGTAGCTTATCTCCTCCCTCTGTAGCTTATCTCCTCCCTCTGTAGCTTATCTCCTCCCTCTGTAGCTTATCTCCTCCCTCTGTAGCTTATCTCCTCCCTTCGGCTACTGCGGATCTCCTCCCACAACACACACACACACACACACACACACACACACACACACACACACACACACACACACACACACACACACACACCCTCTCTCTTAGAAAACAACCTTAATGCTTCAAACACCAGATTGGCCTAGCAGGTGCAGCTCACTTAATGTGACATTATTGAATATAAAAATGGATGATGTGAGAAAATCACAAAAGCATCGCGTCCGCTTGGTAATTTTGCATCCATCGACTCTAAATTACCCTGCATAACAACCTGTGTGTGTGTGTGTGTGTGTGTGTGGACCCACCTCCCCCTCCCTGGGGACTAGAGCATTGGTGTCTCCTATTCCCCCTTGCAGTAGGTGTGACCTTGTAGAGCAGGTGTAACCAAGAGCCACACACATACATACTGACACACACTGACACACAAACACACAATGACACACATGCTCGTACCACCAATGGTCGCACACACACACACACACACATGCACAGATACACTCACACACACAATGTACAGTGATAGCTGGGCGGGAGGGGGAGAGAATAATTAACCCAAGTTTTCAAATGACTAGTCGTATCTGTGGGAAGATATATAAAGGGATCTGTGCGTTTGAACGAAAGCATAAATGTACCTATTTCACTTCAGGATGTAAAACCACGCAACAACCACAGGGAAAACGCAACAACCACAGGGAAAACGCAACAACCACAGGGAAAACTCAACAACCACAGGGAAAACGCAACAACCACAGGGAAAACTCAACAACCACGCAACAACCACAGGGAAAACGCAACAACCACGCAACAACCACAGGGAAAACTCAACAACCACGCAACAACCACAGGGAAAACGCAACAACCACAGGGAAAACGCAACAACCACAGGGAAAACTCAACAACCACAGGGAAAACGCAACAACCACAGGGAAAACTCAACAACCACGCAACAACCACAGGGAAAACGCAACAACCACGCAACAACCACAGGGAAAACTCAACAACCACGCAACAACCACAGGGAAAACGCAACAACCACAGGGAAAACGCAACAACCACAGGGAAAACTCAACAACCACAGGGAAAACACAACAACCACAGGGAAAACTCAACAACCACGCAACAACCACAGGGAAAACGCAACAACCACAGGGAAAACGCAACAACCACAGGGAAAACTCAACAACCACAGGGAAAACGCAACAACCACAGGGAAAACTCAACAACCACGCAACAACCACAGGGAAAACGCAACAACCACGCAACAACCACAGGGAAAACTCAACAACCACGCAACAACCACAGGGAAAACGCAACAACCACAGGGAAAACGCAACAACCACAGGGAAAACTCAACAACCACAGGGAAAACGCAACAACCACAGGGAAAACTCAACAACCACGCAACAACCACAGGGAAAACGCAACAACCACAGGGAAAACGCAACAACCACA
The DNA here is from genome assembly GCF_002021735.2 of Oncorhynchus kisutch. Taxonomy (NCBI): domain Eukaryota; kingdom Metazoa; phylum Chordata; class Actinopteri; order Salmoniformes; family Salmonidae; genus Oncorhynchus; species Oncorhynchus kisutch. Next base: position 13,600,125 of record NC_034187.2, read on the forward strand.
GGGAAAACTCAACAACCACAGGGAAAACTCAACAACCACAGGGAAAACGCAACAACCACAGGGAAAACTCAACAACCACGCAACAACCACAGGGAAAACGCAACAACCACGCAACAACCACAGGGAAAACTCAACAACCACGCAACAACCACAGGGAAAACGCAACAACCACAGGGAAAACGCAACAACCACAGGGAAAACTCAACAACCACAGGGAAAACGCAACAACCACAGGGAAAACTCAACAACCACGCAACAACCACAGGGAAAACGCAACAACCACAGGGAAAACGCAACAACCACAGGGAAAACTCAACAACCACAGGGAAAACGCAACAACCACAGGGATAACGCAACAAGCACAGGGAAAACTCAACAACCACAGGGAAAACTCAACAACCACAGGGAAAACACAACAACCACTGGGAAAATGCAACAACCACAGATGCGAATGGTGAACCTGGCCATGCTGCTGCTCCAGTTTCAACTTCCACCTGACTGTGCTGCTGCTCCAGTTTCAACTGTTCTGCCTTATTATTATTCGACCATGCTGGTCATTTATGAACATTTGAACATCTTGGCCATGTACTGTTATAATCTCCACCCGGCACAGCCAGAAGAGGACTGGCCACCCCACATAGCCTGGTTCCTCTCTAGGTTTCTTCCTAGGTTTTGGCCTTTCTAGGGAGTTTTTCCTAGCCACCGTGCTTCTACACCTGCATTGCTTGCTGTTTGGGGTTTTAGGCTGGGTTTCTGTACAGCACTTTGAGATATCAGCTGATGTACGAAGGGCTATATAAATAAATTTGATTTGATTTGATTTGAAAACAAATGATTTAACGGGATACTTAGCTGGCATAATGTCACAAGCATGATAAGCTCGCCAGTAACTTTTGTTAGACTTGATTGGCATGTGAGCTAGCAAGCTAGCTACCGGTGTGCTAGATTGGTGGTTGCTAGTGTCCTCTAGCTAGCATTTAATAGTAGGAGAAACAAAAAACAGTGTTGCGAATTGGACACAGAGCCATGGTTTTTTTGTCCAACCAGATCCAGGAGAAGGTTCTAGCTAGTATATATATCTGTCCTTCGACTGTTGATGGATGTCCGGTTCAGGTCCCAGGCTCCCAATGACTGGTATGATTATTTAGTTACAAGTTCATCGCAATTTGCTCCTTAGCTCCATCTGTTCAGTACCTGAGAGCAGACTAGCGATGCACGGGCGGATTTAGGGTCATGAAATATTGTGTGGATGAAGGGCGGGTGGGTGGCAGGTTGACTAAAGAGAAAACAATGCATTAAAAATCCATAAATGTAGAAATTTTGTGCAATTTATATCTATAGGCAACATTGAGGTTTTGTATCTGTCGTTAGTGCGTAGCCTCAGCCTAAGCTTTAGGGCTAAACTGTAGCGCACCAAATGCACACCGATTGCCAAATGCTTTTGGGAACTTGGGCGGAAAAAGTTAAGGCAAAAAGGACGATGTCAGAGTTTAATTCAATAAGAGAAAGTTGCGAAATGGAGAGTTTGTAACGGCTGTCGTGGGAAGAAGGTGAGGACCAAGGTGCAGCGTGGGTAAGGGTTCATGATTTTCAATAATAATCCAAACTGAACACTGAATAACAAAAAACAACAAAGAAACAACAGAAACAGTTCTGTCTGGTGTAACCACACAAAGACTGGAAACAACAGAAACAGTTCTGTCTGGTGTAACCACACAAAGACTGAAAACAACCGGAACAGTTCTGTCTGGTGTAACCACACAAAGACTGGAAACAACAGAAACAGTTCTGTCTGGTGTAACCACACAAAGACTGAAAACAACAGGAACAGTTCTGTCTGGTGTAACCACACAAAGACTGGAAACAACCGGAACAGTTCTGTCTGGTGTAACCACACAAAGACTGGAAACAACAGAAACAGTTCTGTCTGGTGTAACCACACAAAGACTGAAAACAACAGAAACAGTTCTGTCTGGTGTAACCACACAAAGACTGAAAACAACAGAAACAGTTCTGTCTGGTGTAACCACACAAAGACTGGAAACAACAGAAACAGTTCTGTCTGGTGTAACCACACAAAGACTGAAAACAACAGAAACAGTTCTGTCTGGTGTAACCACACAAAGACTGAAAACAACAGAAACAGTTCTGTCTGGTGTAACCACACAAAGACTGAAAACAACAGAAACAGTTCTGTCTGGTGTAACCACACAAAGACTGAAAACAACAGAAACAGTTCTGTCTGGTGTAACCACACAAAGACTGAAAACAACCGGAACAGTTCTGTCTGGTGTAACCACACAAAGACTGAAAACAACCGGAACAGTTCTGTCTGGTGTAACCACACAAAGACTGAAAACAACCGGAACAGTTCTGTCTGGTGTAACCACACAAAGACTGGAAACAACAGAAACAGTTCTGTCTGGTGTAACCACACAAAGACTGAAAACAACCGGAACAGTTCTGTCTGGTGTAACCACACAAAGACTGGAAACAACAGAAACAGTTCTGTCTGGTGTAACCACACAAAGACTGAAAACAACAGAAACAGTTCTGTCTGGTGTAACCACACAAAGACTGAAAACAACAGAAACAGTTCTGTCTGGTGTAACCACACAAAGACTGAAAACAACCGGAACAGTTCTGTCTGGTGTAACCACACAAAGACTGAAAACAACAGAAACAGTTCTGTCTGGTGTAACCACACAAAGACTGGAAACAACAGAAACAGTTCTGTCTGGTGTAACCACACAAAGACTGAAAACAACAGAAACAGTTCTGTCTGGTGTAACCACACAAAGACTGGAAACAACAGAAACAGTTCTGTCTGGTGTAACCACACAAAGACTGGAAACAACAGAAACAGTTCTGTCTGGTGTAACCACACAAAGACTGAAAACAACAGAAACAGTTCTGTCTGGTGTAACCACACAAAGACTGAAAACAACAGAAACAGTTCTGTCTGGTGTAACCACACAAAGACTGAAAACAACAGAAACAGTTCTGTCTGGTGTAACCACACAAAGACTGAAAACAACCGGAACAGTTCTGTCTGGTGTCGACACACAAAGACTGAAAACAACCGGAACAGTTCTGTCTGGTGTAACCACACAAAGACTGAAAACAACAGAAACAGTTCTGTCTGGTGTCGACACACAAAGACTGAAAACAACCGGAACAGTTCTGTCTGGTGTAACCACACAAAGACTGAAAACAACCACCCACAAAACACAATGGAAAATATGCACAGGAAATATGGTTCTCAATCAGGGACAACGATTGACAGCTGCCTCTGATTGAGAACCATACCAGGCTAAACACAGAAATAGAAAATCATAGACAAACTAACATAGACAACCCACCCAACTCACGCCCTGACCATACTAAAACATAGACAACCCACCCAACTCACGCCCTGACCATACTAAAACAAAGACAACCCACCCAACTCACACCCTGACCATACTAAAACATAGACAACCCACCCAACTCACACCCTGACCATACTAAAACATAGACAACCCACCCAACTCACACCCTGACCATACTAAAACATAGACAACCCACCCAACTCACACCCTGACCATACTAAAACATAGACAACCCACCCAACTCACACCCTGACCATACTAAAACATAGACAACCCGCCCAACTCACACCCTGACCATACTAAAACAAAGACAAAACAAAGGAACTGAGGTCAGAACGTGACAGAGTTGAAAATAAGGAGAAGGGAAGGTCAGAACAGTAATGATTTGGTGAAGTGGTAAAAGAGGATGGCAGCAGTGCCGTCTATATTATCTGTGATGATCGTGAGGTGCTATACAAATTCAACAGTCACAAGACGGGGACTTTAACATGGCACGTCAAAGGAACTGTACTGTTCAGATGTCTTCCATGGAATAGTAGCCGAACTGAAATCTGGAAACTGACTGTAGGTCTATAGCCTCTCACATAGCCTAATATAATACCTACTCCTGAAGATTTAAGCATTTCTTGCAGTAAAATAATACACCAAATGAACATTTTGACTCTGGAACAGGAGTGGAGAAATAGTACTTATTTCTTTCACCATCTTGCGAGAATGAATGTGCGGTTAGGGGCCGTCTGTAAAGGTGGCAGTGCTGTCATAAAAGCTGGTAGTATTTCAACCACAAAATATGCATCCAAGTCAAACTTACATTTGATCAAAAACATCAAAAACATGTAGGGTCGTTTTGACACCTTTATAATTTCCTTAAAACTGGTCAAACTGATGTCATTTGGACATTTTGCACAGAAAATCTTTCCCATTTTTTTATAGCATTTTCTCCCCAGTCCCTAAACGTCTTTGTTGTGGAAGAGAAACATAGATGAAAAAGGAAAGAGAAAACCAGTAATGACAGAAGAGAAGCTGCACCACTCGTTCATCTCAAAGCCCAAGACGGTTCATTTACTTTCTGCTGTGAAAATCATGTGATGAAATCCTGCAATCTCATTGGTCGGCAGCTGGAGCAGCTGATGGAAGAGCAGCGCTGTAACAGCTTGTTTCAAAACAGTCAAATATACACAATTTAACCACACATTTTTTAAATGTTTTATATAATCCTTTAATTATATAATAGCTATTTTGTTGAAAAATCAAATAAAAATACTTTTGACTAGTCACATCACACCCTAATGGACGGGCCACTACTTCTGTGAAGCCTGTCTTTAGCAGTGCAGGCACAGCAGCTCTGCTCTGGTATGCAGGCTCCTGTTTCAGTGCTGCTCAAATCAAATTGAATTGAATTGGTCACAAACACACGTGTTTAGCAGATGTTATTGCGGGTGTAGCAGAATGCTTGTAAACTTAATTGGCTTTGCTGCCTATGATGTCAATAGAGCCTTACCTCTGTCTCCTATGATGTCAGTAGAGCCTTACCTCTGTCTCCTATGATGTCAGTAGAGCCTTACCTCTGTCTCCTATGATGTCAGTAGAGCCTTACCTGCTGAGGGGAGGACGGCTCATAATAATGTCTGAAATGGATTCAATGGAGCGGTATCAACCACATGGTTGATGTGTTTGATGCCATTCCTCCCCTCAGCAGCCTCCACTGGACTAGAGCAACCCCGATCACTCTGTATCAGCCCCAGCCAACCTCAGCCCTGGACACACACACACACACACACACGGCAACAATCTGCTGGGCTGGCTTGGCTAACTTACAGTACTGCGGTGGAAGGCACTATTGATGACTTCTCGGTTTGCCTCTCATCCTGGTTTAGTGGTTTAGAGTTAAGCCCTGGAGGTGTAGCGCTGCACTAGTGCACTAAGAGAAGAGAATACTCTCTGTGTGTGTGTGTGTGTGTGTGTGTGTCTCTGTCTGTCTGTCTCTCTCTCTCTCTCTGCTCTCTCTCTCTCTCTCTCTCTCTCTCGTCTCTCTCTCTTCTCCTCTCTTGCTCTTCTCTCTGTCTCTCTCTCTCTCTCCCTCCTCTCCTCTTCTCTCTCTCTCTTCTCTCTCTCTCTCTCTCTCTCTCTTCTCTCCTGGTCTCTTCTCTCTCTCCTCTCTCCTCTCCTCTCTCTCTCTCTCTGTTCTCTCTCTCTCTCTCTCTCTCTTCTCTCTCTCTCTCTTCTCTCTCTCTCTCTCTCTCTCTGCTCTCTCCTCTCTGTCTCTCTCTGTCTCTCTCTCTTTCTCCTCTCTCTCTGGTCTCTCTGTTTCTCCCTCTCTCTCTCATTTCTCTCTCTCTCTCCTCTCTCATCTCTCTTCTCATCTTCCGTCTCTCTCTCCCTCGTCTCTCTCTCTTGTCGTTATCTCTCCTCCTCCTCTCTCTCTCTCTCCTCTCT